>NC_057799.1:616627389-616883985 GCF_018294505.1 Triticum aestivum | reverse complement strand
TGACCCAAAAGTCGATTCAGTCGACTGAAGTGTAGCTAAATCGGAGCAGCATCGTGATACGTCCATTTTGCATCATGCTTTTATATCAATATTTATTGCATTATGGGCTGTTATTACACATTATATAACAATACTTATGGCTATTCTCTCTTATTTTACAACGTTTACCATGAAGAGGGGGAATGCCGGCAGCTGGAATTTTGGCTGGAAAAGGAGCAAATATTTGAAACCTATTCTGCACAGCTCCAAAAGTCCTGAAACTCCACGAAACATGTTTTTGGAATTTCTAAAGAATATTGAGCAGAAGAAACACCGCAGGGGGCCCACACCCTGGCCAGGAGGGTGGGGGGCGCGCCCCCCCTTACTGGGCGCGCCCCCTGCCTCATGGGCCCCCTGGTGGCCCCCCGGTGGCCATCTTCTGCTATATGAAGGCTTTTAACCTGGAAAAAATCGTGGGCAAGCTTACGGGACGAAACTCCGCCGCCACGAGGTGGAACCTTGGTGGAATCAATCTAGAGCTCCGGCAGAGCTGCTCTGCCGGGGAAACTTCCCTCCGGGAGGGGGAAATCATCACCAACGATCCTCTCATCGGGAGGGGGTCAATCTCCATCAACATCTTCACCAGCACCATCTCCTCTCTAAACCCTAGTTCATCTCTTGTATCCAATCTTGTATCAAAACCACAAATTGGTACCTATGGGTTGCTAGTAGTGTTGATTACTCCTTGTAGTTGATGCTAGTTGGTTTATTTGGTGGAAGATCATATGTTCAGATCCTTAATGCATATTAATACCCCTCTGATCATGAACAAGAATATGCTTTGTGAGTAGTTACGTTTGTTCCTGAGGACATGGGTGAAGTCTTGCTATTAGTAGTCATGTGAATTTGGTATTTGTTCGATATTTTGATGAGATGTATGTTGTCTTTTCCTCTAGTGGTGTTATGTGAATGTCGACTACATGACACTTCACCATTATTTGGGCCTAGAGGAAGGCATTGGGAAGTAATAAGTAGATGATGGGTTGCTAGAGTGACAGAAGCTTAAACCCTAGTTTATGCGTTGCTTCGTAAGGGGCTGAGTTGGATCCACTAGTTCAATGCTATGGTTAGGTTTACCTTAATACTTCTTTTGTAGTTGCGGATGCTTGCAATAGTGGTTAATCATAAGTGGGATGCTTGTCCAAGTAAGGGCAGTACCCAAGCACCGGTCCACCCACATATCAAATTATCAAAGTACCGAACACGAATCATATGAACGTGATGAAAACTAGCTCGACGATAATTCCCATGTGTCCTCGGGAGCTCCTTTCTAATTATTAGAAATTGCCTAGGCTTATCCTTTTCTACATAAAGGATTGGGCCACCTTGATGCACTTTATTTACTTTCATTGCTTGTTACTCGTTACAATTTATTTTATCACCAAACTATCTATTACCTACAATTTCAGTGCTTGCAGAGAAAACATTACTGAAAACCGCTTATCATTTCCTTCTGCTCCTCGTTGGGTTCGACACTCTTACTTATCGAAAGGACTACGATAGATCCCCTACACTTGTGGGTCATCAATACTCTTTTCTGGCGCCGTTGCCGGGGAGTGTAACGCTTTTGGTGAGTGGAACTTGGTAAGGAAAAATTTATATAGTGTGCTGAAATTTTCTGTTACTTGTCACTATGGAAACTAATCCTTTGAGGGGCTTGTTCAGGGTATCTTCACCCCGACCAGAAGAGCAAACAGTTGCTCCTCAACCTACTGAACTTTATGAAAATATTTACTTTGAGATTCCTTCGGGTATGATAGAGAAACTGCTAGCTAATCCATTTGTAGGAGATGGAACATTGCATCCCGATTTACACCTTATCTTTGTGGATGAAGTTTGTGGATTATTTAAGCTTGTAGGTATTCCCGATGATGTTTTCAAAAGGAAGGTCTTCCCTTTATCTTTGAAGGGAGATGCATTGACATGGTATAGGCTATGTGATGATACGGGATCTTGGAATTATAAACGGTTGAAATTGGAATTTCACCAGAAGTTGTATCCTATGCATCTTGTTCATCGTGATCATAATTACATATATAATTTCTGGCCTCGCGAAGGAGAAAGCATCGCTCAAGCTTGGGGGAGGCTTAAATCAATGTTATATTCATGCCCCAATCATGAGCTCTCCTGGTAAATGATTATTCAAAATTTTTATGCTCGGCTTTCTCTCAATAATTGCTACATGCTCGATACTTCCAGTGATGGTTCTTATATGCTGAAGACTATTGATTTCAAATGGTATTTATTGGAAAGAATTAAACGCAACTCTAAAGATTGGGGTTCCAACGATGGTAAGGAGTCAGGTATGACACCTAAGTTTGATTGTGTTAAATCTTTTATGGAAACTGATGCTTTTCGTGGATTTAGCGCTAAATATGGACTTGACTCTGAGATAGTAGCTTCTTTCTGTGAATCTTTTGCTACTCACGTTGATCTCCCTAAGGAGAAGTGGTTTAAATATAATCCTCCCACTGAAGTAAAAGTAGTTTCACCTATTACAGTTGAAGAAAAGACTATTACTTATAATGATCCTATTGTTCCTACTACTTATGTTGAGAAACCACCTTTTCCTGTTAGGATAAAAGATCATGCTAGAACTTCAACTGTGGTTCGTAAGAGTAATACTAGAACATATACACCTCCTGAGCAAATTAAAGTTGAACCTAGTATTGCTATGGTTAAAGATCTCTTGAATGATAATATAGATGGGCATGTTATTCAGTACCTAGGTGAAGCTGCTAATATCGCTAAACCCGATGCTAAGATACATAGACCTGTCATAGGCATGCCTGTTATTTCCATTAAAATAGGAGATCATTGATATCATGGTTTATGTGATGTGGGTGCTAGTGCTAGTGCAATACCCTATGACTTATATAAAGAAATTATGCATGATATTGCACCCTCTGAAATGGAAGATATTGACGTTACTATTAAGCTTGCCAATAGGGACACTATTAAGCCATTTGGTATTGTTAGAGATGTTGAAGTCTTGTGTGGGAAAACTAAATATCCTACTGATTTCCTTGTACTTGGTTCCCCACATGATAGCTTTTGTCCTATTATATTTGGTAGACCTTTCTTGAATACTGTCAGTGCTAGGATAGATTGCAATAAAGATACCATCACTGCTGGCTTGGGGGATTCGGAACATGAGTTTAATTTCGCTAAATTTCATAGACAACCCCGTGATAAAGATTTACCTAGTAAAGATGAAATTATTGGTCTTGCTTCTATTGTTGTGCCTCCTACTGATCCGTTAGAACAATATCTGCTAGACCATGAAAATGATATGTTTATGAATGAAAGAAGGGAGATAGATGAAATATTCCTTAAACAGGAACCTATTCTGAAACATAACCTTCCCGTTGAAATTCGTGGGGATCCACCTCCACCCAAGGGTGATCCTATGTTTGAACTCAAACCATTACCTGATAATCTTAAGTATGCCTATCTTGATGAAAAGAAAATATATCCTATTATTATTAGTGCTAACCTTTCAGAGTAGGAAGAAGAAAGATTATTGAACACACTGAAGAAGCACCGTGCTGCTATTGGATATACTCTGGATGATCTTAAGGGCATTAGTCCCACGTTATGCCAACACAAAATTTCAGTTGAGAAAGATGCCAAACCAGTTAGAGATCCTCAACGACGATTGAATCCCAAGATGAAAGAAGTGGTAAGAAAGGAGATACTAAAGCTCCTTGAGGAAGGTATAATTTATCCCGTTGCTGATAGTGAATGGGTAAGCCCTGTCCATTGCGTTCCTAAGAAGGGAGGTATTACTATTGTTCCTAATGATAAAGATGAATTGATCCTGCAAAGAATTATTACAGGTTATAGGATGGTAATTGATTTCCGTAAATTAAATAAAGCTAATAAAAAAGATCATTACCCTTTACCTTTTATTGATCAAATGCTAGAAAGACTATCCAAACATACACATTTCTGCTTTCTAGATGGTTATTCTGGTTTCTCTCAAATACCTGTGTCTGCCGAAGATCAATCTAAAACTACTTTTACTTGCCCTTTCGGTACTTTTGCTTATAGACGTATGCCTTTTGGTTTATGTAATGCACCTGCTACCTTTCAAAGATGTATGATGGCTATATTCTCTGACTTTTGTGAAAAGATTTGTGAGGTATTCATGTATGATTTCTCCGTTTATGGATCCTCTTTTGATGATTGCTTGAGCAACCTTGATCGAGTTTTGCAGAGATGTGAAGACACTAGTCTCGTCTTGAATTGGGAAAAGTGCCACTTTATGGTTAATGAAGGCATTGTCTTGGGGCACAAGATCTCCGAGAGAGGTATTGAAGTTGATAAAGCTAAAGTTGATGCTATTGAAAAGATGCCATGTCCCAAAGACATAAAAGGTATAAGAAGTTTCCTTGGTCATGCTGGTTTCTATAGGAGGTTCATTAAGGACATTTCTAAAATCTCTAGGCCTCTGACTAATTTATTACAAAAAGATGTTCCTTTTGTCTTTGATGATGATTGTGTAGAAGCATTTGAAACACTTAAGAAAGCTTTTATCACTGCACCTATTGTTCAGCCACCTGATTGGAATTTACCTTTGGAATTATGTGTGATGCTAGTGATTATCCTGTAGGTGCTATGCTAGGGCAAAGAGTTGATAAGAAATTGAATGTTATCCAGTATGCTAGTAAGACTCTTGATACTGCCCAGAGAAATTATGCTACTACTGAAAAAGAATTCTTAGCAGTCGTGTTTGCATGTGATAAGTTTAGACCTTATATTGTTGATTCCAAAGTTACTATTCACACTGATCATGCTGCTATTAAATATCTTATGGAAAAGAAAGATGCTAAGCCTAGACTCATTAGGTGGGTTCCCTTGCTCCAAGAATTTGATTTACATATTATTGATAGAAAGGGAGCTGAGAACCCCGTTGCAGACAACTTGTCTAGGTTAGAGAATGTTCTTGATGACCCATTGCCTATTAATGATAGCTTTCCTGATGAACAATTAGCGGTCATTAATGCTTCTTGTATTGCTCCTTGGTATGCTGATTATGCTAATTACATTGTTGCTAAACTTATACCACCTAGTTTCACATACCAGCAAAAGAAAAAGTTCTTTTATGATTTAAGACATTACTTTTGGGATGATCCACACCTTTATAAAGAAGGAGTATATGGTGTTATTAGACGTTGTGTGCCTGAGCATGAACAGGAACAGATCTTACGCAAGTGTTACTCTGAATCCTATGGAGGACACCACGCTGGAGATAGAACTGCACACAAGGTACTGCAATCTGGTTTTTATTGGCCTACTCTCTTCAAAGATGCTCGTAAGTTTGTCTTATCTTGTGATAATGTCAAAGAATTGGTAATATTAGTAAACATCAAGAAATGCCTATGAATTATTCTCTTGTTATTGAACCGTTTGATGTTTGGGGCTTTGATTATATGGGACATTTTCCTGCCTCTAATGGTACACACATATTTTAGTTGCTGTTGATTACGTTACTAAGTGGGTAGAAGCTATTCCAACTAGTAGTGTTGATCATAACACTTCTATTAAAATGCTTAAAGAAGTTATTTTTCTGAGGTTTGGAGTTCCTAGATATCTTATGACTCACGGTGGTTCACATTTTATTCATGGTGCTTTTCGTAAAATGCTTGCTAAGTATGATGTTAATCATAGAATTGCATCTCCTTATCATCCTCAGTCTAGTGATCAAGTAGAATTGAGCAATAGAGAACTCAAATTAATTTTCCAAAAGACTGTTAATAGATCTAGAAAGAATTGGTCCAAGAAACTTGATGATCCATTATGGGCCTATAGAACTGCATATAAAAATCCTATGGGTATGTCTCCTTATAAAATGTTTTATGGAAAAGCTTGTCATTTACCTCTTAAACTTGAACATAAAGCATATTGGGCTATTAAAGAGATCAACTATGATTTTAAAATTGCCGGTGAGAAGAGGTTGTTTGATATTAGCTCACTTGATGAATGGAGAACCCAAGCCTATGAAAATGCCAAGCTATTCAAAGAAAAAGTCAAACGCTGGCACGACAAAAGGATACAAAAGCATGAGTTTAACGTAGGAGATATGTGTTATTATTCAACTCTCGTTTAAGATTTTTTGTAGGAAAACTTCTCTCTAAATGGGAAGGTCCTTACGTTGTCGAGGAGGTCTATCGTTCTGGTGCCATAAAATCAACAACTTCGAAGGCACAAGTCCGAGGGTGGTAAACGGTCAAAGAATTAAACACTATATTTCAGGTAATCCTATCAATGTTGAAACCAATATTATTGAAATCGTAACCCCGGAGGAGTACATAAGGAACACTTTCCAGAATGTTCCGGGGCCCGAAAAAGAATAGGTATGTGGTACGGTAAGTAAACCGACTCCAAAACAATTTTAATGGCAATTTTTATCCGTTTTGGAATATTTAAGAATTTTAGAAAGAAAGAAGTAGTCCGAAAGGAACACGAGGCCTCTAGGAGGGTGGAGTGCGCCCCCCCTTACTAGGCGCGCCCCTGCCTCCTGGACACCTCGTGTGCCTCCCGGACTCCGTTTTCTTGCACGTTACGTATTTTGCTTGGTAAAAATTCATTATATATACTCCCGAGGGTTTTGACCACCGTATCACGCAAATATCATCTGTTTTCGTTTCGAGCTGTTTTTGTCGTGGATCTAGGGCACCATGGCATCACCCTCCTCCAACAATGAAGACAAGGATGCTTGGCTATTGAAGATAGAGCTGAAAATAGAAGAATCGGAAGAGATCAACAAGGATGAGGGGATCAAGAAGGCTATGGAGGCTCAATCTCTGGTAGTGCAAGAAGAAGACATCCCTCAACCCTTACCTAACCTCTTTACTCCAACTGAGATTGAAGCTTTCAGGATGATTGAGTTAGCACGCATACAGAATAAGCATCTCACACAAGAGAATATTTTGCTGAAGGATTATATCCCTGGACTAAAGGCATTATCCGCAAGTTGGAGGAGCTTTTACACTCAATGTGCGATTATCCACCATCATCATCACCACCTCCGTCACCTCCGAAGACATAATTACATGGGTATGGGCACTCCCCTTGGCAAACGGCCAAGCTTGGGGGAGGTGCCCCGGTATCGTATCACCATCACACTCCTATCTTTACCGTTTTATTTAGTACGATCCTTTTAGTAGTATCTTGATCTAGTAGATTGAAGTTCTAATATCAAGTAGTTTTGAGTTTTGCTTTATGATCTCTTTATGTAATCGAGTCCGTGAGCTATCTATAATAAAGATTAGTGTTGAGTCAGGGGCTTTGCTATATCGCCATGATCTTGAGAAAGTAGAAAGAATAAAAAAGTTCATATTGACCTTATGTCGGAGTAAATGGCCACGGGTAGCCCAACCGACTACCCCTGGTTCTTCAGAAAAATTATCAGGCCTTTGGGCCTTCAAGCACTCCAAGCTTTTGGGCCGCCTTCCCTGGCCGGCTGCCTCTAAAGCCGACTCCCGGAAGGCGACTTAGCCTCGAGCACCCTCTCCCCAGGACGACTACGGGGTGGCCGACTCCAAGAAGCCGGCCAAGAAGGATGCCGGCTCCTAGCAGCCGGCCAAGATCACAACCACCAAAGCTGTTCCCACATAACGCCGACATGACGGGGTGAGGCCACAGTGCGGCCCACTACCCCCGAAACCCGAGGCGGGCATGGCTACAGGAGGCCGTACGGGACGGCCGTCTCCCGTGCGGCTCGGCACTGTAGCCATGCTAGCCTTGACGTCATCCACGACCAACTCCCGTACGGCCCAAGACTGCGGGCCCCTTCAGCCAGAGAGAGGCGTGAAGGCGGCCCGGCTTTTCCCAGTCGGCCAAGAGCATAGCCGGCCTCCAGAAGCCGGCTACTCCCTTCCTCGAAGCGGGAGCCCCATTAAGGAGACAAGACGAGGTAAGGCTACAGTGATAGCCCCCGAGGCGGCCCACTGTAGCCACGCTTACCTCGACAAAGCCCTCGTCATCAGAGGCGCGGCTACAGTAAGCAGCCACCGATAAGACCCTAGGCGGTGGGGCCGGCCTGTCGACCAAGTAGCCGGCAGCCAGTGGGACCCACCAGCCGGCGGGACCCAGTAGCCGGCGGAGAAGCCGGCGAGCGTAGACACTGACGGCTGGGGCCAGCTCCCAGTTGAATTACCATTGTACCCCCGGGGAGTAGGCCTATATAAAACCCCCGGAGCACCCATGCAAAGGGTTCACACCCAAGCATAGTTGGCCTCTGAGCATAGAGCTGCCCTCTAAGCATAGCCCACACACCATAGATAGAGAGAAGCAAGAGCTAGCCTTGTTTTTCTTCTCCCTTGATCTCAACAGCTCTAGGAGCGATTGTAGATACCTTTCATCGATCTAGTGATCATGCGGAGACCCCGCAGAGCAGGACTAGGGGTGTTATCTCCTCGAAGAGCCCCGAAGCTGGGTAAGATTCGCCGGCGTGCATGTCTTCGCCTCATCCCGTTTCCAGGCACCGGCGACGTTTTATTGGCTCCCACAATGATAAGCCATCCCTTGGCATATGTCGCACCAACCACCCGACATTTGGCGCCCACCGTGGGGCCAGGTGCACCGTCGTCCGGAGACCTGTTCTGGACGAGAACCCTCTTCCTCCCCCGCGAGCGCAGCCAGCCTGCTGCGCCCGATGGCGTTTGCCTCGATGCGCTGCAAGGCGTCGACGACGCCTGCGCAGCGAGCTACCTCGCCGACCTGCTTGACGTGACTCACATCTCTGACGAGCCTGCGTCTGACACAGGCACCGACTGCCCCGAGAGCCGCCTCGTCAGCCTCCTCGACCAGCTTCACATCTCCAGCGAGCCTGCTGCAGATGTGGAGTCGGTCGGCTCCACCGACCCGATGCTCATCGACTCCGACACCGCGTCGCTTGACGCCTACCCCTCCGACGTGGTGGTATTCGACGACCCCCTCCCTCGAGCTGACAGCGGCAGCAGCGCTGTCACCGAAGTGCTGGTCATCAGCCACGTCTCCAACTCGGGCGAGAATGCCCGCGACACTCAGCAAGCGGCGATGCACAACCTCTCCGTCCCCATCCCGGCCGACGCCGACGCCGAGACCCTGGAGGCACGCCGCCTTGCCCTCATCGCGGAGGGCAAGAAGATAGCCTCGATGAGACGCCTCACCGAGGCCCACCAGCGCGAAGTCGACCGCGCCGCCTTTGGCACGCCGCCGCCTAGCGGCCCTAGCCGAGCCGGCTTCGTCCAGAAGCGCGGCGCAGCCGTTGCCAGCATGCTGGGCGCAGATCGCCCCGTCTACGCCACCCCGCTCGAGAATCTGCGAGCCGCTCAGGCGGCTGCAGAGGAGCTCAATGGGCTGGGAGCCGATGACCTCCCCTACATGGCAAGACAGATCCAGCAGCTGATCGACGCGGCTGCAGAACGGCACGAAGCCGACGCCCGTGCTGATAGTCATCCCCCGCGCCGGGAGCACGCCGCGATGTCCCGCTCGCCGACTGCAAGCGGCGCGCGCCAGAAGAAAGACAAGGAGCCGGCTGCCAGCCGCAGCCGGACTCGCATCACCATCGAGTGCGACGCGGATGGCCGCCCTCGAGCTGTAGAGCACCAAGGAAACCTGCCTCCTCCCCCGCCTCGAAGAGAAAGACGCCTCACTCCGCCGCCTGTCACACATCCGACTCTTGGCGACCGACTCGGCCGCCGAGAAGGAGTCGGCGAGAACGACGCCCGCCACAGGATCGACCGCCTCGCTCGATCCTTGGCGTTAGAAGAAGAAGACGATGTCGGCCCGCCATGCTTTGGCCCCCGCATCCGCGACGAGCCCTTCCCCAAAGGGTTCTCGCTCCCCAGAGACAAGCCCAAGTACAACGGCTCAGTGAAGCCGGAAGATTGGCTCATTGACTACTCCACGGCCGTCAGCATTGCCAACGGCACCCGGCGCGTCGCCGTGAAGTACGTCCCCCTGATGCTGCAAGGCACGGCGCGCACATGGCTCAACAGCCTCAAGCCCTACAGCATCAACAGTTGGCTGGACTTCACCGAAGTTTTCGTCCGCAACTTCACCAGCACCTACAAGCGGCCTCCCAAGCCTCGCCAGCTCTCCCTCTGCGTCCAGGGGCCCAACAAGTCGACCCGCGACTACCTCACGCGATGGGCCGAGCTCCGCAACTCCTGCGAGGGAGTGCACGAGGTCCAGGCCATCGAGTATTTCACCGCCGGGTGCCGAGAGGGCACCCTCCTCAAGCACCGACTCCTCTGCGACAAGCCGGCTACCCTCGATGAGTTGCTAGTCATCGCCGACAAATACGCCACCGCCGACTCCTCGATGAAGACCGAGCTGCGAGTAGACGCCTCGGAGAAAGTAATTGCTCCGGCTCCCAAGACGCCGGCTGGCGACCCTAACCGGCGCCCTACCAGAACGACCACAAGCGCAAGGGCCCCATGCCGACTTCCTCCAGTCGGCAGGTGGCCACAGTCGAAGACGAGCAGCCCGAAGAGCGGCCCGCTCCCAAGAAAAAGGGTGGCCGGCCGCCCTAGCAGCCGTCTTTCTCCTACGAGCAAGCACTCGACGCTCCTTGCAAGTTCCACAGCGGCGCGAAGCCGTCCAACCACACGACACGGAAATGCCACTGGCTCACCCGCATCACCAAGGGCGAAGGGATGTTGCCGCCTCCGCCTCCCGGCCCGCCGCCTCCAGCTCCCCAGCAGCCGGCGGTCGGCGCCATCCAAGACGAATTCCCCGAAGAGCACGCCGCCTACGTCGTCTTCACAAGTCAAGCCGACGACAAGCGCAGCCGACGCCGGCAGCACCAAGAAGTGAACGCAATCGCCTCTAGCACCGCCGAGTTCATGCACTGGTCGGAAAAGCCAATCAGCTGGAGCCAGGCCGACCACCCAGAGGTGATGCCTTCGCCTGGCTCCTATGCTATGGTCTTGGATGTCACCCTTGCGACGGAGAGGCGAGCTGCCAGATTTTCCCGCGTCCTGATAGTTGGCGGAAGCAGTATCAACATACTGTACCGCGATACCATGGAGAAGTTGAACATCAAAGCGAAGCAGCTCATGCCGAGCCGCACCGTCTTCCATGGTATCTTACCCGGCCTGTCTTGCTCTCCAATCGGCAAGATCAAAATGGATGTTCTCTTCGGAGACAAAGATCATTTTCGCCGGGAAGCAATATGGTTCGAAGTGGTGGATTTGGAGAGCCCCTATCATGCACTGCTTGGCCGACCTGCTTTGGCCAAGTTCATGGCTGTGCCCCACTACACCTACCTGAAGATGAAGATGCCGAGCTCGAAGGGGATCATCACGGTAGCCGGCGACTACAAGAAGTCCGTCGAGTGTGCCATGGCCAGCAGCCGGCTGGCCGAGTCCCTCGTGGTGGCAGAAGAGAAGAAGATGTTGGAACGGGTTGTGGCCATGGCCGGCAAGCAGCCGACATTGTCCCCCAACCCCAAGGATTGTGATGCGCAGGGCTCCTTCCAGCCTGCAAAAGAGACGAAGAAGATACCTCTGGACCCGGAGCACCCGGAGAGGTTCGCTGTGATTGGGGCGAACTTGGACAGTAAATCGGAAGGCGAGCTCGTCGACTTCCTCCGTGAGAATCGAGACATCTTTGCATGGTCCCCAAAGGACATGCCGGGTGTCCCGAAGGATTTCGCCGAGCACAAATTACATGTCCGTGCTGATGCGAAGCCGGTCAAGCAACCCCTCCGCCGACTATCAGAAGAGAAGCGAAGAGTCGTGGGAGAAGAGATAGCCCGGCTCCTTGCAGCCGGCTTCATCATGGAAGTGTTCTTTCCAGAATGGCTTGCCAATCCAGTTCTGGTTCTGAAGAAGAATAACAAGTGGCGTATGTGTATAGACTACACGAGTTTGAACAAGGCCTGCCCAAAAGATCCGTTTGCTCTGCCACGGATTGACCAAGTGATAGACTCCACAGCCGGATGCGAGCTGCTAAGTTTTTTGGATGCATACTCAGGGTATCATCAGATCAAGTTGGACCCGGCTGACCGCCTGAAGACTGTCTTCATCACACCCTTTGGAGCTTTCTGCTACCTGACAATGACATTCGGCTTGAGAAATGCCGGTGCCACTTTTTAGCGTTGCATGCAGAAATGTCTCTTGAAACAACTCGGCAGAAATGCCCACGTCTATGTAGACGACATTGTGGTGAAGACAGAGAAGCGCGGTACCTTGCTGGAAGACCTGAAAGAAACATTCGCCAACTTGCGCCGATTCCAGATCAAGCTCAATCCCGAGAAGTGCATATTCGGAGTGCCAGCCGGCCAGCTGCTAGGCTTCCTGGTCTCCGAACGCGGCATTGAGTGCAACCCCGTCAAGATCAAGGCCATCGAGAGGATGGAGATTCCCACCAAGCTGCGAGATTTGCAGAAGTTCACTGGCTGCTTAGCCTCCCTGAATTGTTTTATCAGCCGACTAGGAGAGAAGGCTCTCCCCCTGTACCGACTCATGAAGAAGTCCACTCACTTTGAGTGGAATGATCAAGCCGACCAAGCCTTCCATGAGTTGAAGAAAATGTTGACCACTCCGCCTGTCCTGGCTGCGCCGACTGAGAAGGAGCCCATGCTCCTCTACATCGCCGCGACAAGCCGAGTCGTCAGCACTGTTGTTGTGGTCCAGCGCCCGGAGGAAGGCCGAGCCCAGCTAGTCCAGAGGCCGGTCTACTATCCCAGCAAAGTACTGTCCAGCTCAAAGCAAAACTACCCGCACTACCAGAAGATGTGCTATGGGGTGTACTTCGCTGCCAAGAAATTGAAGCCCTACTTCCAAGAGCACCCCATCACGGTCGTGTGCACTGCCCCGCTCGCTGAGATCATAGGCAGTCGGGATGCATCTGGCCGGGTGGCCAAATGGGCCATTGCCTTGGCGCCCTACACGATTTTCTATCAACCCCGCACCGCCATCAAGTCGCAAGCATTGGCCGACTTCCTTGTCGACTGGGCCAAGACCCAGTACTTACCGCCGGCTCCCGACTCTACCCATTGGCGGATGCACTTTGACGGGTCCAAGATGCGCACCGGCTTGGGAGCCGGCATCATCCTCACCTCTCCCAAAGGCGACAAGCTCAAGTACACGCTGCAGATCCACTTCGCCGCCTCCAATAACGTCGTCGAGTACGAGGCGCTCGTACATGGGCTCCGGCTAGCCAAAGAACTCGGCATACGCCGGATCCTGTGCTACGGCGACTCAGACTTGGTGGTCCAGTAGTCATCTGGCGATTGGGACGCCAAGGACGCGAACATGGCGAGCTACCGTTTCCTCGTCCAGCAGATAAGCGGATACTTCGAAGGGTGCGAGTTCCTCCACGTGCCAAGGGCTGACAACGACCAAGCAGATGCCCTAGCACAGATCGGCTCCACCCGACAAGCCATACCGACTGGCGTGTCCCTCCAGCGCCTCATCAAGCCGTCCATCAAGCCGTCTCCAGAGTCGGATTCCATCTTCGTGCCGCCTACGCCAGAAACAGCCGGATCCGACTGGAGAAATCCCGCAGGCGGCACGGGGACTTCGACGACTGGCCCGGGGACTGCTGTAGTCGCACCCGGCCCGGGGACTTCAGAACCCGGCTCGGGGACTGCAACACTCGGCCCGGGGACTGCAACGACACAAGAAGCGGTGGCCGACTCTAATGCAACACCCAACCCACCCGCCCGAGTCATGGTGGCCACATTAACAGAAGAAGAAGTCACAGCTCCCTCATGGGCCCAGCCCATCCTCAAGTTCCTAGTCAGCAGAGGGCTGCCGGCTGATGAGATCTCAGCAAGACTAGTGCAACGACGAGCCGCAGCATATACAATAATCAACAGAGAGCTTGTGAAGCGCAGCGTCACTGGAGTTTTCCAGCGTTGTGTCGAGCCAGAAAAAGGAGTGGCAATCCTCAAAGACATCCACCAAGGCGAATGCGGCCATCACGCAGCCTCAAGATCCCTCGTGGCCAAAGCTTTCTGCCACGGTTTCTTCTGGCCGACTGCCTTGGAGGATGCTAAGGAAATAGTCAAGAGCTGCAGAGGATGCCAAGTTTTTAGTTCCAAGCAACACCTGCCGGCTTCTGCACTCAAGACCATTCCCCTCACCTGGCCTTTTGCCGTCTGGGGACTGGACATGGTGGGCCCTTTCAAGACAGCCCGCGGCGGCTTGACACATCTACTCGTTGCTGTGGACAAGTTCACAAAGTGGATCGAAGCCAAGCCGATTAAGAAGCTGAACGGGCCGACTGCCGTGACATTCATCACCGACATCACTACTCGGTACGGCGTGCCGCACAGCATCATCACCGACAACGGCACGAACTTCGCCAAAGGAGCACTGGCACGTTTCTACGCGACGCAGGGCATCCGACTGGACTTAGCGTCCGTTGCCCACCCGCAGTCAAACGGCCAGGTCGAGCGAGCAAATGGACTCATCCTCTCCGGCATCAAGCCCCGACTGGTTGTACCACTGGAGCGATCGGCCGGCTGCTGGCTTGAAGAGCTGCCGGCTGTCCTCTAGAGTCTGTGCACTACACCCAACAAGTCAACCGGCTTCACCCCATTCTTCCTCGTGTATGGTGCCGAGGCTGTCATCCCAACAGACATCGAGTTCGACTCGCCTCGGATCACCATGTACACGGAGGAGGAAGCCAAAGAAGCAAGAGAAGACGGTGTCGACCTACTGGAAGAAGGCCGGCTGTTAGCCCTCAGCCGGTCCGCCATCTACCAGCAAGGGCTGCGCCGCTACTACAACCGCAAGGTCAAGCCAAGATCCTTCCAAGAGGGCGACCTTGTGCTCCGGCTGATCCAGCGAACAGCCGGCCAGCACAAGCTCTCGGCCCCTTGGGAAGGACCCTTCGTCGTCAGCAAGGCACTCGGCAACGACTCCTACTACTTGATTGACGCACAAAAACCAAGAGCACGCAAGAGAGACGACTCCGGCAAGGAGTCGGAGCGACCATGGAACGCAAACCTCCTAAGACGATTTTTCAGCTGAAAAGCAGTATGTATCACGCTACCCTTTTGTATTAAGTACAAACCAACAGGCCCCCCGAACAGTACTCGGGGACTGCCTTTGTTTATCTATGAATGACTAGTGTCATATCCATGAATGTATTATTACATTTCGAATTTTTGTCCGGCACCGGGTTCGACTAGTCGGCCCGGGGACTGGCCGCCTTAAGCTATATCGAAAGTTTTCCTAAAGTCAGAAAAGTAGTGCGCTGGCTCCCAAGTCCTCTCTTGTTGAAAGTCGCAGCTCAAAGAACTGACTGTCCGACTAGCAAGAGAGAAGACAGAAAGGACGCCCACACGAAAAATGGCTAAGGAACAACTAACCCATATAGCAAAGAGACGGCCTCCAAATATGCCTGCCGGCTGTCAAAGCAGCCGGCTGGCCGGCTTCCTAAAAAACTTAGCTTTAGTCCAGCAGAGCTAAAGTACTTCCCCCTCCCCAATCGGCCAGGCACTCCCCGGCTACAGATTGCAGAGCAACTGTTTGACTGGGGAGGCGGCAACCAAGGGAGGGCGGCAAAGGAAAAAGCAGAAGGACAAAGAGCAAAGTACAAGGAAAGACCAAATGCATAAGTTATATATACATAAAGCCGGCAACAGGCCGGCAACAGACTTAAGTTCGAATACACCCAGTGGGTGGAATTGTGCAGACTTAACCAAACATTGTTCAAAAGTAACAAGATAGGAAAACAAACGAAAGAAGACTAGGGTGCGACATGAAGGCCGAGCTGGTCGGTTGAGGCGGCCTCGCCGGCTGAAGGAGTGGCCGCCTAGCGAGTCCCGGCTTGACCACCTCCTGCGGCAGGAGACGCACTCGCGTGCGACGTAGTGCTGGAGGCGCGGTCAGGCTGAGGCTGGCCGGCTACTCCACCAGCCGGCTCGGCGTCTTCACCCTGCTCCTCCTCATCTTCGCCCTCGTCGCTGGAGTCGATCTCCTCAGCCGAGTCCTCACCGTACACCGCCTCCAGCCCGAACACTCTTCCGGCTGGGCGACTCCATTGTCGTCCACCTCGGGGGCGAAGACGTTGGTGTCGGTGTAGTCGGCGATCGCCGAAGCCCGCCGAATGATGGTCGGCCAGGTAGCCAGCTGGTCCAGGTTCAGGCCGGGATACCAGGCCTTGACGAACTCCAGCGCCCGCCTGGCACCGGAGCGAGCCGCCAACGCCTTCCAAGCCTCGAAGCGGCCGACGGCCACCTCCAGCCAGTCGGCGGTTCGACTGGGGGTGCGAGGGACCACCTGGCCGGGCCAGAGGGCGGCCAAGACCTGTGAGCCGGCACGCTGAAGCCGGCGGAGCAGCCGGTGAGCCGGCTGGATGCGAGCCTGGATCGCCAGGAGCTGTTCCTCCAGCGAGCGGCCGACGGTCGGAGAGATCTGAAAGCCGGCTTGCCTCTTCGCTTGGCGACGGGCCTCGATGGCCTGGTTGGCGGCAGTTGAGTAGCCAGGGAAATACTCTGCGCGAAGAGAAGAAGAAGAAAGGAAGAGAAGAACACCAAAATCAGAAAGCAAGCCAAAGTGGCAGATGGCAAGAAAGGACGAAGAGGTAGACGGCTTACCGTCAACCAGGTCCTCGATCTGGCCATAGCCGGAGACCAGAGTCTGCCTGGCCTCTGCCTAGCCGGCCGCCTCCGTCTCGAACTCGGCCTGGAGAGTGGCCTCGCGGTCCTGCGCCGCCTTCAGTGCCGCCTTGTGGCTTTCCTCCTGGTCGGCCAGCTTCTTGACCAGGCGGTCGCGCTCCTGCACCAAGGCGGCGAGCTCCGCGTCCTTGGCACGAAGAGTAGTCTGGGACTCCCCCAGCTGTGCCCTCAGACTGGCGTTGGCCGCTGCAGAGACGGCAGAAGAAGAAGAACAATAAGAAATCGTCAAGGAAGATCCGAGCCGACTGCTCAGCAGTCGGCCCGAATCTCGGGGACTACACCCAGTGGGTGCGCTGACGCGCCCCCACATGAGATAAAGATCAAGCCACGTACCTCGGCTCTCAGTAAGGTCGGCAGTCTTCTGAGTCAGCTCCCGAGCCTGGGAGTTGAAGGCGGCTGCTCGAAGGTTGTGGTAGTCCTGCAAGATGGACAGAAGACCAAAGTAAGAACAAAAACAGCAAAGGCAAATCCTCCAAGAAGTTCCAAGCCGCCTGCTCAGCAGCCGACTCGGAACTCGGGGACTACACCCAGTGGGTGCGCTGACGCGCCCCCACGGAAGAAATCAAGATCAAGGGAAGAAATCAAGTTCAAGAAGAAACAAGACGGGAATACTAACCCAGATGGCAGCCCGCGTTGCGAGGAATTCGTCGGTGAACTGCCTCAGTGCCGCGGCTTGGCTTTGGAGCCGGGTCCGGACGTCTTGTGTAGTCACATTCACTACGGCTGTCCCTCCGCCTGGCGTCCACCCCGAGGTAGCGCTGGCCGCCTCCGCGTCTCGGGCCGACGAGCTGGAGCCCACGGCCGGCTGTGGCTCTGACGCAGCCTTCTGCGGCTCCGACGCGGCCTTCCCCGAACGCCGGCTTGGCGGAACCCGGACCGCCACCTCAGCCCCCGCGGCCGGCTCGCCCTCCACCGACTGCGCAGGTGGCGAATCAGGCCGGCCGCCTTGGGCCGCCCCAGTTGGCTGGGTCGGCTCCGGCCCCTTCTCCAAAATGATGACGTCGTCGCCGCTTCCTCCCAGCCCCGGCTGGGAACCGCTGGCTCCCCCTGGCAAGGGCTCCACATCCCCAGGCGCCATGACGCGCAGGGGGGTGACCATCAAGGCCTCCCCTGCCGCCGCCGCGGCCTTAGCCTCTGCCTGGGCCTTGGCTGCGGCCTCGGCGAGCGCCTTCGCCGCCTCTTCCTAACGAGCCGCCTGGGCGGCGGCTGCCTTCCATGCCTCCGCCTCCAGTGCCTCCTGCTCCTCCCGCACCTCCCGCGCGTTCCTTTCCTTCGCCTCCTGGAGGTCGGCGCGGGGGTCCACGCGGCGGGTGGTGCTCCCAGAGCCCCTTGGTGACTCGACGACGGAGCCGGCGTCCGCCCGCTCAAGAGACAACGGAGCTCTGATCGTCGAAGAAAAAGACGAGAGTTCATGAACCACCAAAGAAAAGAAAGAAAGAGAGTACATAGAGAAAGAGAGCTTACGCCGACACGGTCTGCGGCTGCTTCACCACTTTGCGGAAGCGAGCCGCCTTCGCGGCCGCCTCTTCCCGCCTGGTGGCTGCCGCCCCGCCCCTGGGCTTCTTCGTTCGGCTGCCGAACAAGCCCTAGGCGGCGCGATGCTTCTGGCCTCCACCCCGAGCAGGCTGCGCGCCGGAGGAGCCTGCGCCGCGTCCGGATGCCGGCTGGCGGCGCGGGACGGCTTCGGCTTCATCCTCGTCCGGCCAATAGTCAAAGGTAGCAGTGAACCCAGACCGCCTGCTTCGCCGCCGGCGTGGCCACTGGCCAGCTCGACGGCGTCGTCCATATGGACCGCCCCCAAGTCGGGGTCCTCCAGGTCGTGTTCGGTCCGGTCGGGGACGAAGCGACGCTCCGCGTCTGACCCGCTGGCCGGCCGAAGCAGAGGGCTCTGTCGAAGAACAAGCCGACTAAGTCAGAGTCGGCCAAGAGATACTCGGCAACAAGGCTGAGAGAGAGAGAAAAAGAGACAAGGGGAGCGTACCGTAGGCGGGGGATTGGCACGGCTATATGGCTCCTTGCCGAATTGCAACTCTTCAGAGAGGTTGCAGTTTGCGAGGTAGTTCACCATGTAGGCGACCTCGTGGCGCGGCATCTCCTTGGTGCACATTCGGCTCGGATCGAGCTGGCCGCTCATCTGACAGATCAGATGAGGCCGACTCTGGAGCGGAAGAACCCGGCGCGTGACGAACGCGGCCAGGAGGTTGGGCCCCGTCAGGCCCTCCGACTGGACCATCACCCGCAGTCGGGCGATGGCAGCGTTTCCTGCCTGCGATAGCGTCACAGCCCGGAAGGACCACTGGGGCAGCCTACCCGCCGGTGGGCCGGCTACGTAAGCCGGCAGGTTGATGTAGTCGCCCCATGGAGCGATGTTCCGCACGTAGAAGTACGACTTCTGCCACTTCTTCACCGATTGGATTAGCGTGATGAAGGGGAAGGGGTTGTCGGCGCCCAATCTCCGCGACGCGATGAAGGCGCCAGTATGAGCCGGCACGCCCTTGCTGCGCGTGCCCAGCTTCGACTGGAAGAGCTCCCCCCAGAGCTCAAGGGTGGGGAGGACGCCGAGATAGCCCTCGCACAGGGTGACGAAGGCAGACAGTAGCACCACCGCGTTGGGGGTGAGATGGTGCGGCTGGAGCTGATAGAATTCGAGCCAGGAGCGGAAGAAGGCGCTCACTGGCAGGCCGAAGCCGCGCAAGAAGTGCGAGCGGAATACCACCCGCTCGCCCTCCTACGGCCTCAGCGAGATTTCCTTCGCCGGCGCGAGGCGGACCTCCACTTTGTCCGCGCCGGGCAGCCGCCGCGTATCGCGGAGGAAGTCGACGTGGTCGTCATGGACGATGGAGCCGTCCCAATCCCCGCCAAGCTGCTCTACGTGGGGAGGTGTAACGCCCACGATGCGGCTATATCTCCCACGTGTCGAGGCACGACTTAGAGGCATAACCGCATTGTGGTTTTGTCGCAAAAAGGGTCATCTTCACACAATCCCATGTAATGAACAAGAATGGGATAGAGAGTTGGCTTACAATCGCCACTTCACACAATACATAAATAAATCATACATCATTCAGAGATACACACATAGGTCCGACTACGGAACCAAAAGGAAAGAAGACAACCCAACTGCTAGATCCCTGATCGTCCCAACTGGGCTCCACTACTGATCAACATGAAAAGAAACAACACAACGAACAAGATCTTCATCGAGCTCCCACTTGAGCTCAGTTGCGTCACCTGCACTGGCATCGTCGGCACCTGCAACTGTTTTGGAAGTATCTGTGAGTCACGAGGACTCAGCAATCTCACACCCGCGAGATCAAGACTATTTAAGCTTATAGGAAAGAATGGGGCAGTGAGGTGGAGCTGCAGCAAGCACTAGCCTATATGGTGGCTATCATACGCAAATAAGAGCGAGAAGAGAAGCAACGGAACGGTCGTGAACTAGCAATGATCAAGAAGTGATCCTGAACTCCTACTTACGTCAAACATAACACAAGAACCGTGTTCACTTCCCGGACTCCGCCGAGAAGAGACCATCACGGCTACACACGCGGTTGATGCGTTTTAATTAAGGTCAAGTGTCAAGTTCTCTACAACCGGACATTAACAAATTCCCATCTGCCACATAACCGCGGGCACGGCTTTCGAAAGATAATACTCTGCAGGGGTGTCCCAACTTAGCCCATTATAAGCTCTCACGGTCAACGAAGGATAAACCTTCTCTCGGAAAGACCCGATCAGTCTCGGAATCCCGGTTTACAAGACATTTCGACAATGGTAAAACAAAACCAGCAAAGCCGCCCACTGTGCCGACAAATCCCGATAGGAGCTGCACATATCTCGTTCTCAGGGCACACCGGATGAGCCAGACGTCGGGTTGGCATAGACCCTGGTTGCCCAGGGGGCGCCGGACATCGCTCGGTTTGGACCAGCACTCGAAGGAGAACTGGCCCGGGGGGTTAAAATAAAGATGACCCTTGAGTCTGCAGAACCAAAGGGAAAAAGGCTTAGGTAGGCAACTGGTAAAACCAAGGTTGGGCCTTGCTGGAGGAGTTTTATTCAAAGCAAACTGTCGAGGGGGTCCCATAAATCACCCGACCGCGTAAGGAATGCAAAATCAAGGAACATAACGCCGGTATGACAGAAACTAGGGCGGCAAGAGTGGAACAAAACACCAGGCATAAGGCCGAGCCTTCCACCCTTTACCAAGTATATAGATGCATTAATTAGATAAGGGATATTGTGATATCCCAACATAAAGATAATCCAACATGGAGCAATCTTCATCTTCACCTACATCTAGCAATGCTATAAGAGGGGCTGAGCAAAAGCGGTAACATAGCCAAACAACGGTTCGCTAGGAAGGGTGACAAAGGTTAGAGGTTCATGGCGATTTGGGAGGCATGAAAATAGCAAGTGGTAGGTAGCGCAGCATGGCAATAGAGCGAACAACTAGCATAGCAAAGATAGAAGTGATTTCGAGGGGTGGTCATCTTGCCAGAGATCCCGCAAGGAAGAAGAACGAGTCCATGAAGAAGACAAACGGACGGAGTCGAACGAATCCTCACAACTCCGGAAAGAAACCGAAGCTAACGAGAGAAGCAACCCGGAAAGAAACAAACAACATAGTAAACAACCACCACATACACATGGCATGATGCAAAAACAAATATGATGCATGTCCGGTCTAAATATGCATGGCATGGCAAAGTGCAACAAACAATACTACAAGTTAAGTGGAGCTCAATATGCAACGAGTTGCATATTGAAGAAACACCACATTTAATTATTTAGTTCTCTCTCGTTTATGTACCCAACAATATTAAATGTTGATTAACATGGCAAGAGGTGAGACATAAGTAAACTACACATTTTAGGCAATTTAAATGAGTCCGGAACAACAAACAACAATTTCCGGAAAATCCCATAAGCATATTTTAGATTTGGTACTGTTCTGCCATAAACGCAATTTTAATATTGTTAAACAGCAAAATTAAGTGCACCATGTTAAACTAGGCATTTTTCTACCCCATTTACATATGAAGTTTATTAAAATCCGAGTTACGGTTATTTAGTTATGAATTAAAGCATTTAGCATGTTATTTGAGCAAAATTTAATCAAACAGCATTTTAAACAATTTTAACATGGGTGAAATTGGCATATTATTAAACTACACAAAATTCTAAGCAGTTTACATGTATGACATGTTTTATTTGGATGCATGGTTAAATAGTTATTAGCAGTTTAAAATAGGGGCATTTCTATAATAAGCATGTCCAGGATTTAAAGACAAAATCACATCACAGGAAAAAAACAAGTCACGGGCCGAATCTAGCTGAACTGGACCAGCTACTGCGAGCGCTGCACATGGGTGGGCTTCGGTGGGTGTCTCACCACGGGCCAGATCTGGCTTGCTGGTGGAGAGGGGGCGGCTGGGCCGGATGAGGCTGGGGCGGCGCTGGGCCTTGGTCAACGCTCACGAGAACGAGCGCAGCTGCTCGGTGTTCAGGCGCGCGGGACGAGCAGAACTCCTGCTTGAAGAAGAGGAAGCAGACGCCGCGGGAAGCTGGACTTGGCGAGGACAGCTCCCTGGTGGCGACGTGCAACTCCAGTACTTGGCGCGGCGAAGGAGGAGCGGATCCGGGCGTGGGGAGCTCGTTCCCGGCGGCAGAGAGGGAGATCCGGCGGGAGAGCTCGAACGGTGGCGGCGGGGTCCCTATGATCCACGGAAGAGAGACCATGAGAGGGGGAGAAGAAACGAGATGGGGAAAAGGAAGGAGAGGGAAGGGCGTGGGGCGCCGGAGCACTCTTTCGGGGAAGATGGCGGCGCGGCTGGGACTCCGGCGAGGACGAGGCAGAGCAGCGGCACTGGGCCTTGGCGAGGCAAGAGGAGACCCACGCGCGGTCAACGCGCGCGAGCGGCCGCAGCGCTCCAGGGAAGACAACGCAACCTCGCGCCCGCGTCTTGAACGAAGCAGAGGCGCGACGCGGCGGGGCTGCGGGGCACAGGGAGGCGCAACTCCGGTGGGAAGGAGGTCGCCGATGTGCCCGTTCCCTACTGGATCAAAGCGGCGGCGGGCTGGCGGAAGAGCTGCAAGCTTCGAAGGGGCATGGCCATGGCGGACGGGCGAGGACGATGGGGAACGAGGCTGGGCTCGGGCAGGAGAAGCCCTCCTGCTCGAGGGTCTTGGCCTCGGGCGCGATGGCTACTGCTCCGCGGCTGT
Organism: Triticum aestivum; assembly: GCF_018294505.1. Lineage (NCBI taxonomy): Eukaryota > Viridiplantae > Streptophyta > Magnoliopsida > Poales > Poaceae > Triticum > Triticum aestivum. The sequence goes on along the minus strand of NC_057799.1, from coordinate 616,861,094 downwards.
GGGCACGGGGACGAGGAGGTGGGAGGTGGCAGGGAGCTCCTCTCCCTGGCTCGCGACGAGGGGAACGGGGAGGACTACGTGGGCTGTGGTGGTTGGATGGATCGGGAAGGAGGAGGCTGGTAGGTTGGGGATGGATCCCGAGGGGGATTTTTGGAGTGGCGGCGGCCGAATGGGGATGGGACAAGGCTCCTAACTTCTAGGGTTGGACCTCGAGTATAAATAGCAGGGAATTAGGTTAGGGGCTAGTCCCTCCGATCAAAATCAACGGTCGAGAAAAATAGGCTATGGGCGTCGAACAAAGAAAACGGTGATGTTTTGTAGATGTTAGGGGATGATCCGGACCCAACGGTAACGAAAGTCCGGTTCGGGTTCGGGACAAATTTTGGACGCGCGCGAGGGGGCGATGCACTGTGCAAAGAGGGACTCCGGTTTAAGCAAGAGGGAAAACGAAGAACGAGGTTGGTCTCGGAAGGGTCAGCGGAAGCAAGGGGGAACGCGACAACTACGATCGGATGCATGTTTGAAAAACAATGACGGATGCAAGGCGATGATGCAATGATGAATGCAACACACAAATAAAACACACGGCGCACACGAAAACATGGAAGGCGTCTAGAGCGTCCGTCTCGGGGCGTCACAACACTCCACCACTACAAGAGGATCGCGTCCCGAGATCTAGGATGGCACCGGAGGGAAACGGAAGATGAGGAGAAGAGGTAAAACTAAATTGCTTCTTGACAAACGAGTGAAACCACGAACCTTGAGAGGTTGAAAACTTGAAAGAAGAATACGACAGAGTTGAACAAAATTGAGAAGACTCTAGAATAGAGAAACAAGGAACACCATGTGAACTTTGGAGTTTGCACAGCTATGAATGACGAGAACAATGGACGAGAAATACATGCAAGCACTCCGGTTGAAACGAGATGTACAAGGAACGATAATGATCAAATACGATAATGCTCCGGTTGGAAAATGGAAGGGGGGGTACAATATGGACTTGGCAAAATGAAAGCACTTGGATGAGACTCCGGTTAGAAGAGGAATGATAGACACCAACACTCCGGTTAAAACAAGATAAAGAAGGAATGAGAATGATATAATTTGGGCAGCACTCCGACTGTAAATGGAAAGAATTGGACATGATCTTGACAAGATGAGAGGATACTCGATGAAATTAACAACACATTGCCTCAGGAACTAAAGAAAGAATGGCACAAGGGGTAAGAAAGATTTTAGACAGCACTCCGGTTGAGGAAGGAGACGAAACTTGATAAGATGAGAGAACTCGAGTGAAAACACGACACTCCGGCTAAATGGATAAGAAAGGAAAAATTACATGATCTTGACAAAACAATATGATTGGTCGAAGAGAGCAACATCACAATGCCTCCGGGACGAACGAATAGAACATAGATCGTCAGAATAAGAGAACGGAGAAGGAAATGACAACACCTTCCACAAATGAATTTGGAAAGTATCCTTGCAAGAAGGTTAGAACAGAGTTGTTGGAAAAAAACAACAACTAAAAGAATAAGCTTGTAGTGGGCTTATGGAAAACTTCTCAAAATAGAGGCGAAATTCTGCCACTACGGAAACAACTAATATAATTGATAACACCAACGAGATGAAAAACTTCTTTCACCAAGAGGATAGGAGAAAACTTGAATCATTGATAAGCACCACAAATAGCTACATTCCTTAGGGAAGGCTATAGGTGAATTATAACCCAATATAACTCCAACAAAAAGATTGATTGGTTGAAAAGATCTCTTGTACGAAACAGAACATGATGGAATTTAAATATGTCACCCTTGAAAACTTGTGAATCATGAAACGCGAAGGGAAATTATCAAGAATGACATAACACCACCTCAAAAGATAAGGTAGAACGAATTGCACTTCGGAATGCAAGATGAAGAATGCTTGAACTCCTCAAGACAAAACATGTGTTGAGCACCATGTTTATTTAAAGTATAGCTTGGCGTGTCTTAACTCCGAGAAAAATCTTGAAGAACAATTGAAGAATGAAAGGAAAACTTGATGAACCACCATGTAGAGCCTCCATGAAGAACTCCGGTAACATAAGAATGATCAAACGAAATGGAAACTTAAAAAGAACTCCGGGAGAAGCCTTGCAATGACTAGATGAAGCTTTGAAATGATATAATTGAAATAACTTGGAGCTCCGGAAAGAAAAGATGAAGAACTTGGAACCGAGAGTTTTGATGAATCTCCGGAATAAGGAATTAATCACTTGGATGAAACAATAATAAGAATTACATTATGCTTAGCCTTCACCAATTTAAATTGATGACAAGCAACAGATCTTGCATACTACTTATTCTCGTAGAAAGGATTAACATAGATATTGCGCAAACTTGGGAAGGCCTTCATCGAACCACCGGTAGGATTGAAACAACAAATAAATTGATACGATGACGAAAGAAGTGAAATCTTGAACGAACCACCGTAAGAATTGAAAATGAATGAAGAAAAGAGAACGAATCACCGTAAGAATTAAAGAACGCGCGAAAATACTCGAGGGAATTTGATACATGAGAACGAATAGGTCACGAGCTGACTAGAGGATACTTGAACGATGCACCGGGATAATATGGAGATGACCTAAGAGACATCAATTTAGAATAATTGGAGAATGAAGCTGAAAAACTTAGAACGAAGAAATCTTCTGAAATGATGGCCTTCGGAGAATCAAACTGAAAAGACTCATGAAATGCTCCGGATGGTTATGAAAATAATTGCGCGATTGGAAACAATTTGAGGGATGGCAACAAGTTAGAACCATGAATCTTCAAGAGAACGGACCAAGATTTAAGAGGAATTCTTCTTCAGTCTTCAAATGTTGAGAATGACGATGAGAAACACCACCATGAATTATTGAGGCACTCCGGAACAATGGATAATAAAAATGATGAACCATCGATGAAATAATTTGAAAGATCTTGGAGAAAGACATATGACTGATGATAATTCATTCTTACGTCAAACTTTGCAATGAATTTGAGAATAACTCCGTAAAAATTAGAAGAGTCAGGTAAGATCCTGGGAAAAGACCTGTGGGTTAGGGCCCACTCAAAAGAAACACCGTTGGAAAGATTGCTTGAAAGATAGAATACACCGGTTGAATTAAATGGCTTGAATAAGGTAAGACCTCGAAATAGCTTGAGTAAATTGAGAATGGAAACACGAATCTTTAGAGATATCTTCAGCACTCCGGAACAATTGAATAGCAAGCGGGGAATGATTAAGAGATATACCGGCATGAGAAAGCATTTGAAAGGAGGAAAGGGCTATAATCAACACTGTAAGCTTGAATTGGATCCACCGGAGAAGAAAAAGAACGACGAATAATAAACTTGAAGAACATCTTCATGAGAACCACCGGGTAAGAACATTGATTGAAAAGAATGAAGAGACTTTGCATCAATAAAAAGGATACTTGATTAATAAATATGAGTCCCTGAGGAAAAAGGGTGGGAGGGCGAGAAAAACAAAGGCAGCTTGGGTCGGATGAAACGAACACCGTTGAGAAAACTTAGAGTTGATCTTTCGGATGGGGAGAATGATGGGATCATCTTGAAGAGAAACACACCGGTTGGAAATAGAATTAAGATGGCAATGTCGATGATCAAGAAGGATTAATATTCACATAAAAAATATGAGAACACCACTTAGAATAAGGTATGGAATCAACACTTGTCATTGAAGCAACTCGAATACCACAACTAAAACAAAACAAAGGAGTTGGCTTGCGGAATAAGCCGGAACAAACATATGATAGAGATTTCATCCGAAGTTTTCGTGGTGGGGCCCACACGGGCTCGATCGTACAGCACCATCATGTACAAGGCAGTGCACATGACATACGAAGCGTCCCCGAGTCGGCATAGCCAAGGACTGTTTAAGACACTACGAGACCACTGTAAAACCAACCGTGGAAAGGCGGACCACTAGACGTCGAACCCCAATCTCATATCATGCATCTGTCGGAAAGAAATCCTAAGGGTACTTGAATTCCCACTTATAAACTCCCAAAACTTTCTGGTTATGCAATCTGGTGTTGGGGATACAAGGGACACAAAATATATCACCCAAACTAACAATACCTAGATCCAGCTATATCCATCCGTCAACACATAACCAAGAAACCTTCGGAAATCGTTTACCTCAACCTTCGAAAAACATCCGTTATACAAGTTATGGCAATACTCCCGAACTCCCGCCCCAGTACTGGGTGGCGTCGCGGTGATCTCACCAACAACTGCATAAAAGAGATTTCGATGTCAGCGAAACTCAGGTATTCCAGAACTGCAACGATAAAATTGTGACGACAACACCTCGGAGCTCAACTCCCCGGGACACTGCCACAACCCCTAAATGTCAGGAGGCACCAAGAACAATGTTCTCGTCACAAAACCATCAGAACGATTCCAAGGTACCCGCGTGATCCTAAAATTTTTTTTAGTGAAATTTGAGGAGAGAATAGTCAAAACATCTACGTCTGGAGACCTCACGAGAGCGACGAAGGGACTGAGGAGTAAAAAGAATCCTACTCTCCGATATATATAATCCTAAGACTCAAAACATTTTGTTCTAGACTCAACAACGCCAGCGATTCGATCAAGCAGGGGCTCCTAAGTCGGGGATGGCTCTGATACCAACTTGTAACGCCCATGATGCGGCTATATCTCCCACGTGTCGAGGCACGACTTAGAGGCATAACCGCATTGTGGTTTTGTCGCAAGAAGGGTCATCTTCACACAATCCCATGTAATGAACAAGAATGGGATAGAGAGTTGGCTTACAACCGCCACTTCACACAATACATAAATAAATCATACATCATTCAAAGATACACACATAGGTCCGACTACGGAACCAAAAGGAAAGAAGACAACCCAACTGCTAGATCCCTGATCGTCCCAACTGGGCTCCACTACTGATCAACATGAAAAGAAACAACACAACGAACAAGATCTTCATCGAGCTCCCACTTGAGCTCAGTTGCGTCACCTGCACTGGCATCGTCGGCACCTGCAACTGTTTTGGAAGTATCTGTGAGTCACGAGGACTCAGCAATCTCACACCCGCGAGATCAAGACTATTTAAGCTTATAGGAAAGAATGGGGTAGTGAGGTGGAGCCGCAGCAAGCACTAGCCTATATGGTGGCTATCATACGCAAATAAGAGCGAGAAGAGAAGCAACGGAACGGTCGTGAACTAGCAATGATCAAGAAGTGATCCTGAACTCCTACTTACGTCAAACATAACACAAGAACCGTGTTCACTTCCCGGACTCTGCCGAGAAGAGACCATCACGGCTACCCACGCGGTTGATGCGTTTTAATTAAGGACAAGTGTCAAGTTCTCTACAACCGGACATTAACAAATTCCCATCTGCCACATAACCGCGGGCACGGCTTTCGAAAGATAATACTCTGCAGCGGTGTCCCAACTTAGCCCATTATAAGCTCTCACGGTCAACGAAGGATAAGCCTTCTCCCGGAAAGACCCGATCAGTCTCGGAATCCCGGTTTACAAGACATTTCGACAATGGTAAAACAAAACCAGCAAAGCCGCCCGCTGTGCCGACAAATCCCGATAGGAGCTGCACATATCTCGTTCTCAGGGCACACCGGATGAGCCAGACGTCGGGTTGGCATAGACCCTGGTTGCCCAGGGGGCGCCGGACATCGCTCGGTTTGGACCAGCACTCCAAGGAGAACTGGCCCGGGGGGTTAAAATAAAGATGACCCTTGAGTCTGCAGAACCCAAGGGAAAAAGGCCTAGGTAGGCAACTGGTAAAACCAAGGTTGGGCCTTGCTGGAGGAGTTTTATTCAAAGCGAACTGTCGAGGGGGTCCCATAAATCACCCGACCGCGTAAGGAACGCAAAATCAAGGAACATAACACCGGTATGACAGAAACTAGGGCGGCAAGAGTGGAACAAAACACCAGGCATAAGGCCGAGCCTTCCACCCTTTACCAAGTATATAGATGCATTAATTAGATAAGGGATATTGTGATATCCCAACATAAAGATAATCCAACATGGAGCAATCTTCATCTTCACCTGCATTTAGCAATGCTATAAGAGGGGCTGAGCAAAAGCGGTAACATAGCCAAACAACGGTTCGCTAGGAAGGGTGACAAAGGTTAGAGGTTCATGGCGATTTGGGAGGCATGAAAATAGCAAGTGGTAGGTAGCGCAGCATGGCAATAGAGCGAACAACTAGCATAGCAAAGATAGAAGTGATTTCGAGGGGTGGTCATCTTGCCTGAGATCCCGCAAGGAAGAAGAACAAGTCAATGAAGAAGACAAACGGACGGAGTCGAACGAATCCTCACAACTCCGGAATGAAACCGAAGCTAACGAGAGAAGCAACCCGGAAAGAAACAAACAACATAGTAAACAACCACCACATACACATGGCATGATGCAAAAACAAATATGATGCATGTCCGGTCTAAATATGCATGGCATGGCAAAGTCCAACAAACAATACTACAAGTTAAGTGGAGCTCAATATGCAACGAGTTGCATATTGAAGAAACACCACATTTAATTATTTAGTTCTCTCACATTTATGTACCCAACAATATTAAATGTTGATTAACATGGCAAGAGGTGAGACATAAGTAAACTACACATTTTAGGCAATTTAAATGAGTCCGGAACAACAAACAACAATTTCCGGAAAATCCCATAAGCATATTTTAGATTTGGTACTGTTCTGCCATAAACGCAATTTTAATATTGTTAAACAGCAAAATGAAGTGCACCATGTTAAACTAGGCATTTTTCTACCCCATTTACATATGAAGTTTATTAAAATCCGAGTTACGGTTATTTAGTTATGAATTAAAGCATTTAGCATGTTATTTGAGCAAAATTTAATCAAACAGCATTTTAAACAATTTTAACATGGGTGAAATTGGCATATTATTAAACTACACAAAGTTCTAAGCATTTTACATGTATGACATGTTTTATTAGGATGCATGGTTAAATAGTTATTAGCAGTTTAAAACAGGGGCATTTCTGTAATAAGCATGTCCAGGATTTAAAGACAAAATCACATCACAGGAAAAAAACCAAGTCACGGGCCGAATCTAGCTGAACTGGGCCAGCTACTGCGAGCGCTGCACACGGGTGGGCTGGGCCGGATCTGGCTTGCTGGTGGAGAGGGGGCGGCTGGGTCGGATGAGGCTGGGGCGGCGCGGGCCTTGGTCAACGCTCACGAGAACGAGCGCAGCTGCTCGGTGTTCAGGCGCGCGGGACGAGCAGAACTCCTGCTTGATGAAGAGGAATCAGACGCCGCGGGAAGCTGGACTTGGCGAGGACAGCTCCCTGGTGGCGACGTGCAACTCCAGTACTTGGCGCGGCGAAGGAGGAGCGGATTCGGGCGTGGGGAGCTCGTTCCCGGCGGCAGAGAGGGAGATCCGGCGGGAGAGCTCGAACGGTGGCGGCGGGGTCCCTGTGATCCACGGAAGAGAGACCATGAGAGGGGGAGAAGAAACGAGATGGGGAAAAGGAAGGAGAGGGAAGGGCGCGGGGCGGCGGAGCACTCTTGCGGGGAAGATGGCCGGCGCGGCTGGGACTCCGGCGAGGACGAGGCAGAGCAGCGGCACTGGGCCTTGGCGAGGCAAGAGGAGACCCATGCGTGGTCAACACGCGCGAGCGGCCACAGCGCTCCAGCGAAGACAACGCGACCTCGCGCCCGCGTCTTGAACGAAGCAGAGGCGCGACGCGGCGGGGCTGCGGGGCACAGGGAGGCGCAACTCCGGTGGGCAGGAGGTCGCCGATGTGCCCGTTCCCTACTGGATCAAAGCGGCGGCGGGCTGGCGGATGAGCTGCAAGCTTCGAAGGGGCATGGCCATGGCGGACGGGCGAGGACGATGGGGAACGAGGCTGGGCTCGGGCTGGAGAAGCCCTCCTGCTCGAGGGGCTTGGCCTCGGGCGCGATGGCTACTGCTCCGCGGCTGTGGGCACGGGGACGAGGAGGTGGGAGGTGGCAGGGAGCTCCTCTCCCTGGCTCGCGACGAGGGGAACGGGGAGGACTGTGTGGGCTGTGGTGGTTGGATGGATCGGGAAGGAGGAGGCTGGTAGGTTGGGGATGGATCCCGAGGGGGATTTTTGGAGTGGCGGCGGCCAAATGGGGATGGGACAAGGCTCCTAACTTCTAGGGTTGGACCTCGAGTATAAATAGCAGGGAATTAGGTTAGGGGCTAGTCCCTCCGATCGAAATCAACGGTCGAGAAAAATAGGCTATGGGCGTCGAACAAAGAAAACGGTGATGTTTTGTAGATGTTAGGGGATGATCCGGACCCAACGGTAGCGAAAGTCCGGTTCGGGTTCGGGACAAATTTCGGACGCGCGCGAGGGGGCGATGCACTATGCAAAGAGGGACTCCGGTTTAAGCAAGAGGGAAAACGAAGAACGAGGTTGGTCTCGGAAGGGTCAGCGGAAGCAAGGGGGGAACGCGGCAACTACGATAGGATGCATGTTTGAAAAACAATGACGGATGCAAGGCGATGATGCAATGATGAATGCAACACACAAATAAAACACACGGCGCACACGAAAACATGGAAGGCGTCTGGAGCGTCGGTCTCGGGGCGTCACAGGAGGCATGGCGAGAGCTAGCACGGCGGCGGAGGAGTGTGCGGTGGAAGAGCGCGGCGGCGAGGCGCTGTCGCGAGAACGAGCGAGGGAAGAAGACGGTGGAAGTAGGAGGAGCGTGCGAGGGCCTGCCGCCCTCCACCTCCCCCTACTTATAGCCTCACGAGGCCGAAGAGGCCGGACGTGGGGGGAGGCGTGGGATTAACTGCGCCCACTCCCCCCACGGCTCGCGATTATAGCGCATAAATGCGAGCCGAAACCGCCGCACGGAACGTGCGGGCGGTTTCGGGATGCAAAGGATCCGCGCCTGGGCCAGGGCGCGGACGTGGCGGGCCCCCTCCCTGCGGCAACGTCCCGTCACGTGCGTGGGCTGGCAGGCTATCCGGCCACGTGGTTCGCCAACGGCCCGTGGCCGGCCCGCGGCCCGTTGCACATGCCAGCGGGCTCCCGCCCTCCGACTCCAGAAGATTTCGACTCAGGCGGCGCGCCTGACCAAGGCCGGCTCCCAGCTGCTGGCTTGTCAAGAAAGGAAGCTGATCGAGCTTCTCAATCCCTACTCCACCTCGAAGCCCAATCAGCTTCGGAGACTACTGTCGGAGTAAATGGCCACCGGGAGCCCAACCGACTACCCCTGGTTCTTCAGAAAAATTATCAGGCCTTTGGGCCTTCAAGCACTCCAAGCTTTTGGGCCGCCTTCCCTGGCCGGCTGCCTCTAAAGCCGACTCCCGGAAGGCGACTTAGCCTCGAGCACCCTCTCCCCAGGACGACTACGGGGTGGCCGACTCCAAGAAGCCGGCCAAGAAGGATGCCGGCTCCTAGCAGCCGGCCAAGATCACAACCACCAAAGCTGTTCCCACATAACGGCGACATGACGGGGTGAGGCCACAGTGTGGCCCACTACCCCCGAAACCCGAGGCGGGCATGGCTACAGGAGGCCGTACGGGACGACCGTCTCCCGTGCGGCTCGGCACTGTAGCCATGCTAGCCTTGACGTCATCCACAGCCAACTCCCGTACGGCCCAAGGACTGCGGGCCCCTTCAGCCAGAGAGAGGCGTGAAGGCGGCCCGGCTTTTCCCAGTCGGCCAAGAGCATAGCCGGCCTCCAGAAGCCGGCTACTCCCTTCCTCGAAGCGGGAGCCCCATTAAGGAGACAAGACGAGGTAAGGCTACACTGATAGCCCCCGAGGCGGCCCACTGTAGCCACGCTTACCTCGACAAAGCCCTCGTCATCAGAGGCGCGACAACAGTAAGCAGCCACCGACAAGACCCTAGGCGGTGGGGCCGGCCTGTCAACCAAGTAGCCGGCAGCCGGCAGGACCCACCAGCCGGCGGGACCCAGTAGCCGGCGGAGAAGCCGGCGAGCATAGACACTGACGGCTAGGGCCAGCTCCTAGTCGGATTACCATTGTACCCCCAGGGGGTAGGCCTATATAAACCCCCCGGAGCACCCATGCAAAGGGTTCGCACCCAAGCATAGTTGGCCTCTGAGCATAGAGCTGCCCTCTAAGCATAGCCCACACACCATAGATAGAGAGAAGCAAGAGCTAGCCTTGTTCTTCTTCTCCCTTGATCTCAACAGCTCTAGGAGCGATTGTAGCTACCTTTCATCGATCTAGTGATCATGCGGAGATCCCGCAGAGCAGGACTAGGGGTGTTATCTCCTCGGAGAGCCCCGAACATGGGTAAGATTCGTCGGCGTGCATGTCTTCGCCTCATCCCGTTTCCAGGCACCGGCGACGTTTTATTGGCTCCCACAATGATAAGCCATCCCGTGGCATATGTCGCACCAACCACCCGACACCTTATAGAAAGTAATGATTTCACACATAGGAAGTATGAGGCATAAAAGTTGTTGAGAGTTGATAAACATAGTTTTGGTCATCGTTGCAATTAATAGGAAGTGATAAGGAAATAGAGGTTCACATATAAATATATTATCTTGGACACCTTTTATGATTGGGATCACTCATTAAGTATGACATGCTAAAAGAGTTGACGTTGGACAAGGAAGACAACGTAATGGTTTATGTTTTCTCACATCTCAGTTAAAGTATATTGTCATTGACCTTCCAAACAAGTTGAGCTTGCTTTCCCCCCTCATTCTAGCCAAATTCCTTGCACCAAGTAGAGATACTACTTGTGCTTCCAAATATCCTTAAACCCAGTTTTGCCATGAGAGTCCACCATACCTACCTATGGGTTGAGTAAGATCCTTCAAGTAAGTTTTCATCGGTGATAGCAATAAAAATTGCTCTCTAAATATGCATGACTTATTAGTGCAAAGAAAATAAGCTTTGTACGATCTTGTTGTGGAAGTAATAAAAGCGACGGACTGCATAATAAAGGTCCACATACAAGGGGCAATATAAAGTGACGTTCTTAGCATTAAGATTTCGTGCATCCAACCCATAAAAGCGCATGGCAACCTCTGCTTCCCTCTGCGAAGGGCCTATCTTTTACTTTATGTTTTTGCTTTATGCTTGAGTCAAGGTGATCTTCACCTTTCCCTTTTTCATTTTATCCTTTGGCAAGCTCCTCGTGTTTGAAAGATCATGATATATATATCCAATTGGATGTAAGTTAGCATGGGCTATTATTGTTGACATCACCTAAAGGTGAATACGTTGGGAGGCAATACAATAAGCCCCTATCTTTCTCAGTGTCTGGCTAAAACTCCATAACCACAAGTATTTCGTGAGTGTTAGAAATTATAGAAGACTACAAGATAGTTGAGTATGTGAACTTGCAGAAAAGCTCTATTGATGACTCTTTCTGATGTTATGATAAATTGCAATTGCTTCAATGACTGAGATTATAGTTTGTTAGTTCTCAATGAAGTTTTTGAACCATACTTGACATTGTGAATTGGTTGTTACTTGAACATGAGAAATCATATGATAAAATCTATATATATTGCTGTTATAAGAATGATCATGATGCCCTCATGTCCGTATTTTATTTTTATCGACACCTCTATCTCTAAACATGTGGACATATTTTTGGATATCGGCTTCCGCTAGAGGACAAGCGAGGTCTAAACTTGGGGGAGTTGATACGTCCATTTTGCATCATGCTTTTATATCAATATTTATTGCATTATGGGCTGTTATTACACATTATATATCAATACTTATGGCTATTCTCTCTTATTTTACAAGGTTTACCATGAAGAGGGGGAATGCCGGCAGCTGGAATTCTGCCTAGAAAAGGACCAAATATTGGAAATCTATTCTGCACAGCTACAAAAGTCCTGAAACTCCACGAAACATGTTTTTGGAATTTATAAAAAATATTGAGCAGAAGAAACACCGCAGGGGGCCCACACCCTCGCCAGGAGGGTGGGCGCCCCCCCCTTACTGGGCGCGCCCCTGCCTCCTGGGCCCCCTGGTGGCCCCCCGGTGTCCATCTTCTGCTATATGAAGGCTTTTACCCTGGAAAAAATCGTGGGCAAGCTTACGGGACGAAACTCCGCCGCCACGAGGCGGAACCTTGGCGGAATCAATCTAGAGCTCCGGCAGAGCTGTTCTGCCGGGGAAACTTCCCTCCGGGAGGGGGAAATCATCACCAACGTCATCACCAACGATCCTCTCATCGGGAAGGGGTCAATACCCATCAACATCTTCACCAGCACCATCTCCTCTCTAAACCCTAGTTCATCTCTTGTATCCAATCTTGTATCAAAACCACAAATTGGTACCTGTGGGTTGCTAGTAGTGTTGATTACTCCATGTAGTTGATGCTAGTTGGTTTATTTGGTGGAAGATCATAAGTTCAGATCCTTAATGCATATTAATACCCCTCTAATCATGAACAATAATATGCTTTGTGTGTAGTTACGTTTGTTCCTGAGGACATAGGTGAAGTCTTGTTATTAGTAGTCATGTGAATTTGGTATTCGTTCGATATTTTGATGAGATGTATGTTGTCTTTTCCTCTAGTGGTGTTATGTGAACGTCGACTACATGACACTTCACCATTATTTGGGCCTAGAGGAAGGCATTGGGATGTAATAAGTAGATGATGGGTTGCTAGAGTGACAGAAGCTTAAACCCTAGTTTATGTGTTGCTTCGTAAGGGGCTGATTTGGATCCACTAGTTTAATGCTATGGTTAGGTTTACCTTAATACTTCTTTTGTAGTTGCGGATGCTTGCAATAGGGGTTAATCATAAGTGGGATGCTTGTCCAAGTAAGGGCAGTACCCAAGCACCGGTCCACCCACATATCAAATTATTAAAGTACCGAACGCGAATCATATGAACGTGATGAAAACTAGCTCGACGATAATTCCCATGTGTCCTCGGGAGCTCCTTTCTCATTATTAGAAATTGTCCAGGCTTATCCTTTGCTACATAAAGGATTGGTCCACCTTGATGCACTTTATTTACTTTCATTGCTTGTTACTCGTTACAATTTATTTTATCACCAAACTATCTATTACCTACAATTTCAGTGCTTGCAGAGAAAACCTTACTGAAAACCGCTTATCATTTCCTTGTGCTCCTTGTTGGGTTCGACACTCTTACTTATCGAAAGGACTATGATAGATCTCCTACACTTATGGGTCATCACATCGCAAGCAAGAGCAAGAGCGAGAGCAGCAGCGCGAGCAAGAGCAATAGCAAGAGCAGACCAGGCAGGGAACCGAGAGCAAGAGCAGAGCAGCAGCGCGAGCGAGAGCTAAAGCAGCAGCAGCTCCTACTGATGCGGACGTCGCTGCCGATGGAGCAACGCCGTGGAGGAAGTGGCCGGCGACGACGCCGTGGATGGAGCCGCGTCGTGTTGGCTCGGGACCGAGCGCCGACAGCACCGTGAGATCGAATCAAGAAGAAAATGCGGCGATTAGTGTACAACCTCTTGGGTGGTGCCGATTAGGCCGCAGCTTCATCCGAGGAAACAGTGATGATGATGCTCTTCCGGTGGTGCAGGTGAATACGGTGGTGTGGGAATGGAGGTGGTGCGAAAGACGAGGGGAACGTCGGGGCAGCTCCTTGGAGGTGGAGGATGGGGTGGCTGAACCGGCGGGACGACGAGATCGACGACAGATCCTCATCTGGTACGGTGGATGAGGGACGTCGAGGTGTTGTTGTGGACGACATCGTCGGGGAAGAGGCTCCGGCTGGGTGGCGGACGGAGCAGTGTGTGGGGTTTCGTCGCGGGTTTTTGCGGCCTCGGTGTACGAATGGGTGGGTGGATGGGATGGCAGTGGGGAACCATGGCTTAGGGACGCACTTGTCCAAAATGTGGGGTAAGTTACGAAAGTACCCCCACCGATTTGAGGCGGTTCTTTCGGTTCAGGGGATACCACGGGCATTTCGCGTGTCGGGATTTCACAGGAGGTGGGAGTTTTCGCGCGCGTTGTAATTTCGGGATAGCAAGGCGCGGGTTGAGATGGAGGGAGTTGTCGAAGCTTAACGAGACAAAGATATATCTTAAATATTTTGGACTAACAAGGCGCGGGCTGAAGAGGTGGGAGTTTCGCAGCACGATAGACAGAGACGCTAGCTTGAATTTTCGGCATAACAAGGCGCGGCTTGCAATTTCGGGAGAACAAGCTTAACGTGTACCCCCAAAAAAGACAATTTGCACCTCAACACGCACAACACACACACAAACACCATTTAGACTAGAGTATGGTACACGTGCATTGCACGCATGAGATTTGGCAACCAAATTATGAATAAATACCACATTATAGCATGTAAGCTTTGAGTCATATATGCATGATGTAGATGTTCGTTTAATTCTTATAGTTCATTTCATTCAAAATCATCTGGTTTTTATAAGAAAGCTAATCTATTTTAAGATACATGGAATTGTGCGTTGTAAGACATAAAGTAAAAACAAATAATGACAAATCATGTAGAAAAACATTTGGGCAATTCTGATACGGAAGATTCTAGAACAAAGAAGAAGTGCTTGTGTTTTGATGTTTGTGCATTATGCTTAAGTTCAACCATGGGGTCTTCTAGATTATACATGTGGCGAAATCTGGTGGAATCTAGATGATATCCAACGGCCAGTAGTGCTCAAATTTGCCATCTTTGGACCATCGAATTCGCCTCATGCAACGACCATCTTTCAAAGTTAAATTTACCCGCACACAATATAAAATATAATATAATATAACATATATATATATAGGGGTATAGATATAGATATGTGATGCGAAAGCCACCCATCATCTCCAATTAGAATAGTGTGTCCATGCACGGATGCGACGTGGCCAAATGATGTCTGCCATCGGTATCTCAAATTCAAATCAGTCTGACCTTGTTCAATGTGTATACATTACAACATGCTCGTTTCCAAACCACACCGCGCAGATCTCCGTTATATTCATGCATGCATGGGTTTCAAATATCAGGATCTCTTATTCAAATATTTGAATTCAACTTTACATTGATTATGACCTCACCTAGTCTTTTACACCCACACAGTCGTCTTCTCTTTATAATTGTACCACTAACTTTCTCTTGTGCATGCATGCACGCACACTACCAGTCGGCATTATCCATCGCACACATGCAATCTTTTTCTTCAGGTCGGTCTCTCATGAAGGCACACACCCACACACATCCCCCTCTCCATCATATCGGGCATTCTTTATATCTCACGCGTGCATGTGCAACGATCGATATTCCTCTATGTATGTGTGTATATAGCTAGGTCTTTCATAGTTTTCCACACAAACCGATCAATCGATATATCCAGTGAGGTCTCACCCTCTTTCCCACGTCCACATCGATCAATCTATAACTCTCTATGTAGAATTAACATATATAGCTAATACACCCACATTAATTATATATCCAACGTCCCCCTCTCATCATCCATGCCTTCCGCTTCATCTCTAAGACGCGCGCACAATGGCGAAGACAGGGGCAGTAAGGGCCCTGCCCCCCCCCTAACATCACTATATATCGAGGCTAATATGAATGTGATCATTAGACAATTGCTGCTAAAAATAGTTTAAGTTCATGAATTGAACCTCCTCGTAAAGGATTAGCAATGCTTGGCCCCCTAGCTCATTTATTTTTCATGGCTCCACCACTGCGCGCAACAGCACACGTTCTCGCCCCCTCTCTCTAAATATCGATCTCGCACTTGTGCATTCCTTCATAGTCTCCCTCCACTCGGCCCCTCGCACCATCTTCTAGCCCCCCACCGGATTTTGCCACATGTACAATCTAGCAGACTCCATGGTTGAACTTAAGAATAATGCACAAACCTCAAAACAACAGTGGTTCTCTTTTGTTCTAGAATCTTTCGTATCATAACTTCCCAAACTTTTTTTCTAGTTGAATTGCCATTATTTGTTTTTACTTCATGCTTTACAACGCACAATTACATGAATCATAAAATAGATTAAGGGCTTCTTTGATTCAAAGGATTCTCAAAGGAATTTTGGAGGATTCTAATCCTTAGGAATTTTTCCTATCTTGGTTGTTTGATTCGTAGGATTGTAAACCATAGGATTTTTTCATATGATTCATTTGCACTAGATTTCATAGGAAACATCCCATCCAGTCAAACCTCTTTGAAAGAATTTTGCGTTTTTTCTATGCACAATCAAACACTCATACAATCATGTAGGATTCAAGACGACATTCCACTATAATCCCATGTTTTTCCTATTACCGCCTTTTGGAAATCCTACGAATCCAAGAGGCCCTAGCTTTTTTATAAAAACTAATTGATTTTGAATGAGATGAACTATAAGAATTAAACAAAGGTCTACATCAGGCATATATGACTTAGAGCTTACATGCTATAGTGTGGTATTTATTCATAATTTGGTTGCAAAATCTGATGCGTGCAATGCACGTGTACCTTACTAGTACTTCGAGTATGTGCAAAACATTTAAATTAGAATTCCAATGGCACGCTACATTCATGAAGCCACATGGCACATGTGGAGATGTTGTCGCGACCTCCTTGTGTGGATTGATCACAGTGACGTGCTGCTGGTTCCAGAAGAATGTACTCGTCCTCCCTGAGCCATATTGTCGGTACATGCACGAAGCGAAGATGTGCACGCACGCCACGCACGCACTCATTCCCTCGCACACACACGAGGCTACACAGGCGGACGCAATTTTGTACCAAGATCCACCCCATGTGATAATTTGACGCGTGTAAAGTCGTTCACTTCATTGATGGTCAATTAATACAGCGCATGCAAATTGAGTGGACGTGAGGGCGGAAGAAAGACATTACTACTCCACTTCGTGCATGCGAGTAGTTAAATCATGGGTTGCTAGTAGTACTTCCATTGGTCTCCTTCGTATTTTGTGTCAATTTTTGACAGTAACATAATATTTACGCATTTGAGCAGTGTAGTCTACTTGAAATTTATGTTCCGCTAAACTCATCGGGCGCCGTTTCAGGGCTCGAAACCAAAACCATCAATTAATCTTTACCTTGTTCCCATCCCATTCGAAAGCCTTCTCACACCTACTAGTACGTACCAAACCTGAACGTGTTCCCACTATGCAGGTATTAGTACTAGTGCTAGTACTTAGGTTATAAAAAGGGGAAGTACCTAACTGTTGAGGATATGACCATTAGAGTCACCCGCCCAGGAGGGGCCGGGTTACGTCATAATGATCATCACGTGAAGCCCAGTACCAGGCTGGACATGGCGGATCAGTAAATGGGCTTAAGACCCGGAGGCGGCTTAAGGCCCGTAGTGATAAACCGTTGTTATGGCAAGACTTGTAATGTAAGGCAAGAGTAGTTAAGAGTCTGAGCCGGATACTGTTATAAGCCGGCCGGGACTCTGAGAGCCGCTGGGCGTCAACCTCTCTATATAAAGGGACGACCCGGTGGCGGTTCAGGACGAGAGACAACAGATCGAGAGCCAGGCATAGCGATTAAGCTCCCTGGTCATCGAAACCCTAAGTAATACCACCTCAACTGGACGTAGGCTTTTACCTTCACCGTAAGGGGCCGAACCAGTATAACCCTCGTGTTCCTTGTCCCGCTTAACCCCTTTAAGCTTACTAGCTGCGATGGCTCCACGACTAAGTCCTTGCACGAGGACATCTGCCGTGACAATTCCACGACAGTTGGCGCCCATCGTGGGGCCAGCGCACGGTGGATTTGAGTTCTTGAAGGGCAGCTTCGAAGGGCTCAAGGGATACGCTATGGGCCGGATGACCAAGAGTCGTCGCGGCAACCTCTACATCGATGATGCAAACTGGGGCCCCGACGCCGGCTCAATGGAGTACGGGTACCGGGTCCCCTTCGGCGGAATCCATGTCTTTATTGGCAAGATTGGTGAGCCGGGCCTTGAGCCGGACCTCTGCGCCGATCTCGTCGAGACGGCTCAGCGTGCACGACCCGCCCGAACTCTACCTGCCTTGAAGCGTGCTTTCGTGGGATGCGTCCATGCAGGACTCTCTGAAGGATCTGGATCTGGCGAGGAGACGGCCGCTCGCTCTGACGGCGAGTCATCCACAGAGGAGACCGACTCGTTATACCAACTTCAAGATGGCAGGCTCAGGGTTTGTTCCGATGGCGACAATGTTCCGGACCCCTTTGAGCCGCCGAGCCGGGTTGGAATCTTCATGGCTGGCGCACAACCTGTTCAAAACCCCACTGCCGGGGCAGGAAACCATGTGCCCTCGCCGGCTCAGGTGCTGATGGATCTCATAGACAAGATGACGGCCCTGTTAACCGCTACGGTCGCCCCGGCGGATCAAGCTCAGCATGACGCGGAGGTGGCACAGTTAAGGTTCGATCTAGCAAAGGCCAAGGAGGATCTGGCGGCGGAAGGGATCAGGATGGCTGCAGAGAGGGCGGCTCTCGATGCCCAGACTCAGCTGATTCAGGCGCAATCTTTCCGGCTCACGAGGGATCAGAACGCGTCCAATGAGGTCATGAGAAAAAGGCATCAAAAGGCCCAATCTCGACTCCCTCCGGTTTACGATCCTCGAAACCTCTTCAACACGCCTGGTGCAGGGCCCAGTAACCCGCCAGAGATCACGGCGCCCGGTGCTGGAACGTCAATTCAGCCCCAAGTGATGGGGCCTCCCCGGGTGAACGCCGCCCCGCCTCAGTACGTGCCAATACCACCGGGTCATTATGCCAACCCGTTGGAAAACATGGTCGCCGTGGCAGCGCGACTGGCGGCTCTCCCAATCGATGGCGACTCTCCGACGGCGGTTGAAACCAGCCGGGTTAGAGAACTCCTTCAGACGGCTCTGGCGCAACAGGAGGCATATTCATATAGCCGGGACAGGATTCATTCAACCCCTCGTCCGGGCCGGAGCCCGAGTTATAGCAGACACATGGTCTCAGCGACCGGCTCTAGCAATGTCCGGCGCCGTGACTTGCCTCCAGGCCACGACCCGGTTCATAATGGAGCTTTTAACGCGGTAGACCAAGACAGAGCACGACAAGAGGCGGAACAGGCGGCTCAGTTGATGGCTTACAAGCCACTCCCGGCTTATCCGACGGCTTCCATCGACGCGGGTATACCTACGAGGACCGGAGGTGTTCCTTGTCTCGTGCCGACTCTCCGTAATGAACGTCTGCCCAAGGATTTCAAGGGGCCTAGGAAGGTGCCTAATTACACGGCTGATTTGCAACCCAGAGCATGGATCGCGAGTTACGAGATGGCTATGGAGTTGCTGGAGGTCAGCGAAGCGGCAATGGCCAAGTACTTCACCACGATGTTAGATGGGACTGCCCGCACTTGGTTGAAAGGACTGCCACCAAACTCTATCAGGTCTTGGGCTGAGCTAAAAGCCCGGTTCATCCAAAACTTCAAAGATACATGTAGGCAATCTATGTCAATTGTGGATTTGACTAACTGTAAGCAGCAGGAGGGTGAGTCTACAACCCATTGGGTTCGCCGGGTTAAAGAGATAATACATTCATGTGATAAGATGGATGCCGGCTCTGCAGTCTTAATGTTAGAGCAGAATTGTCGTTTTGCGCCCCTGAAGATGAAGCTCGGGCGGCTCAAGCGCGATTGCAATGATATGGGTACGTTGATGCCGGCTCTGGTCAAGTACGCCGACTCTGATAGTACCAAGGATCCCGCGTCGGATGATGAAAGGACGGGGAAGGGAAAACGGAACGGCAATGGCAAGGGCCCCGAGCATGACCCGGCGAACCAAGGAGGTAACAAGCTTAAGGCCGATGGCAGTATGGAATTTGTGGCCAACGCCAATTCACAGGGTAACAACCACCGGCGCAAGGGGAGACCACCTCCCCAAGCCGGCGGGTCAAGCCCGACGCTTGAACAATTGCTGAATGAGCCTTGTCCAAGGCATGGCTCTAGGGAAAAGCCGGCCACTCATCTATGGAAGGACTGCGCAATCATGAAGGCCTTTAAAAATTCCAATGCTTTCAATAGCAACAGTGGCCCGGGCGGCGGCTCAGGCACTGGCGGCTTTCATGGCCCGGGCGGCGGTTCAAATTCCAATTCTCAGAATGTTCAAGGGGGCTTTAATCAGCAGTCCAGCCAGGGTCATCAGTAGCAGCAGCAGGAGGGTACCAGACTAATCCAAAGCAGCTCAATGGCGGGTAGTATCATGTGTTTACTACCAGTCTGTGCAAGCGAGAGCAGAAGCTCCATAAAAGGGCTGTGAATGCTGTTGAGCCGGCGGTTCCACATTATCTAAGATGGTCTGAGCAGCCTATTGTGTGGAGTAGGGAAGATCATCCTCCCCGGGTTGATAATCCGGGTCACCTGGCCTTGGTGGTGGCTCCTCAGGTTGGGGGGTATAAGTTCACTAAAGTACTCATGGACGGAGGCAACAGCATCAACATCCTCTATTATGAGACCTTCCGTCGTATGGGCTTAACTGATAAAAACCTCAGCCAGTCCAATACTATTTTCCATGCCGTGGTGCCCGGCAAGTCGGCATATCCAGTAGGTAAGATCGAGCTGGAAGTGGCCTTTGGAGATGAGTACAACTACAGGGCGGAGAAACTAACCTTTGAGGTGGTTAAGATAAGAAGTCTGTATCATGCTTTATTTGGGCGGGCGGCTTACGCCAAGTTCATGGCACGGCCGTGTCACGTGTATTTGCAGCTCAAGATGCCGGGTCACAATGGGACCATTACGGTTCATGGCAGCCGAAGGATAGCCTTGGAGTGTGAGGAAGGTGATGCGGCTTATGCTGAATTTTTTTGTGCAACAGAGAACTTGAAGTTTTACAAGGACAATGTTGACCCGGCAGATATGACGTCGTTGAAAAAGCCAACCACGGAGCATGAGCCGGTAATGAAATTTAAGTCAGCTGATGAGACTAAACTTGTTGACTTTGTTCCAGGTGACTCATCTCAGCAGTTCAGCATCAGTGCCAATTTGGATCTGAAATAGGAAGGCGCGCTCATCGAGTTCATCCGTGAGAACAAGGACATCTTTGCATGGAAACCTTCTGACATGCCGGGTGTACCTAGAGAACTCGCTGAGCACACTCTCAATATTGATCCGAAATTTAAGCCGGTCAGGCAATTCCTCCGGCGGTTTAATGAGGAGAGGCGGAAGGCCCTTGGTGAGGAGGTGGCCCGGCTCTTGGCGGCCGGGTTTATCGTGGAAGTTTTTCATCCAGAGTGGTTAGCTAACCCGGTGCTCGTGCTCAAGAAGAACGGCACCTGGCGGATGTGTGTGGATTACACGGATTTAAACAAGGCCTATCCGGCTGATCCTTTTGCTCTCCCCCGTATTGATCAAATTATTGATGCTACGGCGGGTTGTGAACGCTTAAGCATTTTGGATGCTTATTCCGGATACCATCAGATTAAAATGGCAGTTAAGGACCAGGAGAAGACGGCGTTCATCACTCCCTTTGGAGCCTTCTGTTATGTGTCTATGCCTTTTGGGCTCAAGAGTGCACAGGCGACTTACCAGCGTTGTGTGCAGAATTGTCTTCATAACCAGATTGGGCGCAATGTTCATGCTTATGTGGATGATATCGTGGTTAAATCCAGGGAGAAGGAGACCCTGGTAGATGATCTTAGAGAAACCTTTGGTAATCTCCGGGTTTACAAGATGATGCTTAACCCGGCCAAGTGTGTTTTTGGTGTTCCCGCAGGCAAGCTATTGGGCTTTCTGGTTTCTCGCAGAGGCATTGAAGCTAACCCGGAAAAGATCAAGGCAATCACCTCTCTGGCTAAGCCGGCGTGCATAAACGACGTCCAGCGTTTGGCGGGCCACATCGCTGCTTTGAGCCGGTTTATAAGCCGTTTGGGTGAAAAGGCCATGCCACTGTAACAGTTGATGAAGAAAATAGATGACTTTATCTGGAATGATGCTGCTAATGCTGCTTTTGAGGATTTGAAGAGACAGTTGGCTGAGCCCCCAGTCCTTGTTGCTCCTTTTGACAAGGAGCCCTTATTGTTGTATGTAGCCGCTAACACACGAGTCGTCAGTGTGGCTGTGGTGGTGGAGCGTAAGGAAGAGGGTAAGGAGTATCCGGTTCAGCGGCCGGTTTACTACGTCAGCGAAGTACTCATTGAGTCCAAACAACGGTATCCACATTGGCAGAAGCTTGTTTATGGGGTATTCATGGCAGGCCGGAAGCTTAAGCATTATTTCCAGGGTCACCCTATCACTGTGGTTAGTTCTGCTCCCCTAGGAGATATCATCCAAAACAGAGAAGCCACAGGAAGAGTGGCTAAGTGGGCTATAGAACTTGGGCCTCATGGTCTGAAATACGTGCCACGCACTGCTATCAAATCTCAATCATTGGTAGATTTTATCAACGATTGGACAGAGCTGCAGGTGCCTGAAGAGAAACCGATAATACATACTGGACTATTCACTTCAACGGGTCTAGGCAATTGGAGGGCTTGGGGGCTGGAGTTGCATTAACTTCCCCTCGAGGTGACAAGTTTTGCTATGTGCTACGGTTGATGTTTCCCTGTACTAACAATGCGGCTGAGTACGAGGCCTTGCTCCATGGTCTTCGGATGGCTAAGGAGATGAGCTTGAGCCGGGTAAGGTGCTTTGGCGACTCAGATTTATTGGCCCAACAAGTGTCAGGCTAGTGGGATTCCAAGGATCCTCTCATGGCGGCTTATCGCCGCGAAGTTGATGCCATTGCTGGACATTTTCAGGGTTACCAAGTAGAGCACATCGATCGCAGGAAGAACGAGGCAGCTGATGCATTAAGCCGGCTGGGCTCTCAGCGAAAGCCGGTGCCGCCTAATACTTTCTTGGACATTTTGCATAACCCTTCTGTTAAGTTGCCCACAGAGGAAGACTTGGCTGTTCCTGAGCCGGAGGCACAGTTGGTGGCGGCTCTCCGCATTACCCCAGACTGGACAGTACCATACTTGGCTTACATGACCCGGGGAGAATTGCCTGAGGATGAAACTTTGGCCAGACAAATAACCCGGCGGTCTAAGTCAATGATAATTATCAATGGCGAGCTACATCATCGCAATGTCACTGGAACTTTCCAGCGTTGTGTTTCACCTGAGGAAGGTCAAGAGATTTTACGTGAAATTCACGAGGGGGATTGTGGCCATCATGCCGGCTCAAAATCCCTTGTGGCCGAGGCTTTTCGTCATGGTTTTTATTGGCTAACGGCTCATGCTGATGCAGAGGATTTGGTCAATAAATGTGACGGTTGCCAGAGGTTCTCGCGGCGGGCTCATGTGCCGGCTCAAGAATTGAGGATGATTCCAATTACTTGGCCATTTGCAGTCTGGGGGCTTGATATGGTTGGGCCATTTAAAAGGTCCAAGGATAAGAAGACCCACCTCTTGGTGGCGGTTGACAAATTCACAAAGTGGGTTGAGGCAGAGCCAGTTAGTAAGTGTGATGCAGCCACAGCGGTTCAGTTCATGAAAAGGGTGATATTTCGCTTTGGCTTTCCACACAGCATTATAACTAACAATGGCACCAATCTGTCTAAGGGCGCCATGGAGGAATTTTGTCAATGAGAGCATATTCGGCTTGATGTTTCATCTGTGGCTCACCCTCAATCCAACGGCCAGGCTGAGAGAGCCAATCAAGAGATCTTAAAGGGCATCAAGCCCCGGCTTTTGGTCCCTTTGCAACGGAAGCCGGGTTATTGGGTGGAGGAGTTACCCTCCGTGTTATGGAGCATCAATACTACTCCTAACAGGTCTACGGGTTACACGCCTTTCTTCATGGTTTATGGAGCGGAGGCGGTCCTCCCTAGTGACATCCGTCATGACTCGCCTCGAGTGGCGGCTTATGTTGAGGCGGATAATGAGCGGGCGCGCCAAGATGCTCTTGACTTGTTGGATGAACAGCGTGATGTGGCAGCGGCTCGCTCGGCGATTTACCAACAAGACCTGCGCCGCTATCACAGCCGCCGGGTTAAGTCCAGAGTCTTCCAGGAAGGTGATCTGGTGCTCCGGCTCATCCAAGATCAAACAGATGCACACAAGTTATCCGCGCCTTGGGAAGGGCCCTTTGTGGTCAGCAAGAACTTGCACAACGGGTCATACTACCTTATCAATGTTCGGGAGCACAGAGATTCACGTAAGTCGGAGGAAGAGACCCGTCGGCCGTGGAACATAGCTCAACTTCAGCCTTATTACACTTGAGCCACCGGCTCTCATAATGTACATATTTCTATATACATGTATATATTATGATAAATAATAAAGCAGGACCTCTGTCCTTTTCTCCTCCAAAGGTAAATGTGTTATTTCCATTACAACATTACATGGTCACTTGGAGGTGGATCCGGTTTATGATCGCATTCGAATCTAGCCGTTAACAATATGGTCACTTGGGGGCCTCCTGTTCAAACATAGGTCGTATTCGAACCAAAGAGAACATAGCTGTCGATACCCACTTGACTGGCAAATTGCCGAGCTCATTGGGAGTTTTTTGATCATATTTGAATCATAGCTCAACCCCCTTTTGGGAACCGACGTGGATCGTATTCGAATCAGCGTCGTTAAACAACTCTTAAGGTCATTCGGGGGCTTCCTGTTCAAACATGGGTCGTATTCCAACCTAAGAGAACATAGCTGTCGGTACTGTCGTGGAATTGTCACGGCAGATGTCCTCGAGCTAGGACTTAGTCGTGAAGCCATTGCTACTAGGAAGCTTGAAGGGGTTAAGTGGGACAAGGAACACGAGGGTTTATACTGGTTCGGCCCCTTACGGTGAAGGTAAAAGCCTACGTCCAGTTTGCGATGGTATTGATTAGGGTTTCGATGACCAGGGAGCTTAACTCCTATGCCTGGCTCTCGATGAGATTGTTCTTGTTCCTAAACCGCTACCGGGTCGTCCCTTTATATAGGGAGGCTGACGCCCAGCAGCTCTCAGAGTCCCGGCCGGCTCATAAGAGTGTCCGGCTCGGACTCTCAACTATCCTTGCCTTACACTACAAGTTCTAACATAATAATGATTGCAACTACGGGCTTTAAGCCGTATCCGGGTCTTAAGCCCATCTTTGGCCCACCGTCTTCAGGCTTGGCGCCGGGCTTCTGGCAATGACCATATTAGTAACCCGGCCCCTCCTGGCGGGTGACTCTAAGGTCTATATCCTCAACATTAGGCCCCAGATTGATTTGAGCCGGCTCATGTCAATCTCCCATTCCTTCGACAGAAAACCTCCGGCTTACAATTGTGTGAAGGCCATAACCCGGCGTGACGTCATCCTCCGGACTCCGGATAATCCGCCATGACGTCATCTTCCATTAAGCCCGTTTTTTACTCCGCCAGATCCGCAACGGATCTTTTTCTTTACTGTCATCCCGAAAATCGAGGCGTTTCGTGGGGAGATAACCACGCCGTGGTCTCCTTGATTCTCGCGCCCACTTATGAGCTCGCCTTATAAATAGGCCGGCCCGACGGGCTCTCAGCCACTTCTCTCTCCTTCATCTTCTTCCTCGCGCCACTGCTCCCCTGCCCGAGTTCTGCTACTGTCGCCGTCATCGCGCCCCCGGTCTTCGTAAACCTTGGCCGCTGCATCACCCTGACTCGGTCCAGACAAACGGCGGCAACCTCCGCTCCTCCTCAGCTCCGGTGAGTCCTCGCCACTCCATTGGGCAGATCCGCACTAGGGCTTCATAGTTCTTCCTCTGTTCTTCGTAGTTCATCGCGGCTCTCAGTAGATTTGAATTTTACTGCCCCTTTTTGATCTTAGCTCTGTATAGATTTACTGCGGTAGACGTTGAAGACCCATTTCTTATGCAAATATCCCTCTTTTTACTGCATAAGAGCCTTGTTCAAGCTCAAGAACCTCCTCTCGTCTGTTTCTAGGTCTAGAAACTTTTCTTTTACCTGACCATTTTGATCCAAATTTTTTACTGCGATGTATGAAACCTGTTTACCACACTTAGTAAAAAACTGCAATCATTGAATCTCGGCGGTTTCCAGTTCCGGTTTAAAGAAAGCACACGCCGTAGAACCTTCCGGCTTAACTGTGATAAGGCCTGTAGACAATCAAATTACTCTCAATCCCTCGGCGGCTTAAATAGCCCGATGCACTTAAATGTATACCATTAGTCCCCTTCATAAGCCGCCACCTTGACATTGAACTGTAGATTTCTTCCGGCTCATAATTAACCCGGACGTTTTTCCTTTTATCATAGACTGCCCACTTTCACCATGCCTCCCAAAGCTCCCAAAGCCTCCATCACTTGCAACTGGATGAGGTCCAATGTCACCAATGAGACCCTAGCGGATTTTGTTAAGTCTGGATATCTGCCCAAGAAAGACATCATGTCCTACCGTGCCCCTGACCCATCAGAAGAGAGACCACAGCCAAAGGACGGGGAGGTAGTGATTTTTGCGGATCATATGAGCCGGGGCTTCGCACCGCCCGGTTCAAAGTTTTTCAGGGACGTTCTGAATTTCTTCGATCTGCGGCCTCAGGACATAGGACCCAACTCAGTGTCCAATATCTGCAACTTCCAAGTGTTCTGCGAGGTTTACCTTGGAGAAGAACCTAGTCTGCTGCTCTTCAGAGAGCTTTTTTACTTGAACCGTCAGAACGAGTGCGCCAATGGGCCAAGTCTAGAACTAGGCGGCATCTCCATTCAGCGGCGAAGAGACTGTCTTTTCCCTTATGCTGAGCCGCTGAGCCACCCAAAGGACTGGAACATGACTTGGTTCTATTGCCAAGACACGTCACCGGCTGATGAAAGTCCGCTGCCCGGCTTTCGCCCATCGCGTCTGGAGTCAACACACCCACTGTCAGACAAACTGACTCCGGCGGAGCGCCAGCCTCTGCTCCCCACTATCAACAAGATCAAGGCTCTCCTGGGCAATGGTCTGAATGGAATCGATCTGGTCCGGGTCTGGATCTCGTGGCGGGTGATCCCATTGAGCCGCCGCCCCGGCTTAATGTGTGAGTACACGGGCCGAAAGGACGACCCTCAGAGACACAGCCGCAATGATCTTCCTGAAGACGTTGCAGAGGAGATGACCAAGGCTCTTTTAAACGAGAGCCTGGCAGACTGCGGAAGGACCGGGTTAGCCCCCTTCTGCAAGACCAACCCAGCCCCAGCGGTAAGCCGCCAATCTGATCATCCTATCTTCTTCTGTATATAACTTTCATCTGAATCGTTTGAAGAAATCATCATTGTATTTTTCAGGCTGACGACAAGTTCTGGCGGGTCAAGTATGACCACGAGGCGGCCAAGAAGGTGAGAAAGGTGAAGAAAGCCGCCAAAAAAGCCGCTCCCCGTAAGAAGGGAAGTAGGCCAACTGCTTCGGAGCTGATGCAACTAAGCGACAGCTCCGAGTCAGAGGTAACCCCTGAACCTGTAAGCTCTTTGTTATGTTTTATTGTTTATCTCTGTCCGCCTTACCAACACTTGTTCATCAACAGGATGACACCGGAGCCAGTAACCCGGTGGTTGAAGAGGTAATGTCACTTTCCTCCGACTCGGAGCCCTTGCCAAGGCTGAAAGTCCGAAGGGTAACCCGGAAAGTAAGCTTTTCACATCCTTTAGCTTATCAAGATCCTCAATTTATTTTGAAGCGACAGGTTCATGAGAGCCGGCGTCACACCCGGACCAACAAGGACACCGACCTCTCCTCCGGGTTACCTGACGCATCAAGGAAGCGCCGAACTGAGGTTATTTCCCACTTGTACCCTTTTCATCCGTTGGCGGGTGTTATACGTCAGCCACTCAATTCTTCTGACTCAAATTATCAGGAGACCTCCCCCTCTTCCGGCGACTCTATGCAGTCAAGTCTGCCGGCTTTCAAGACCGTGCCCGGGTAATGATAACCATCTCACGTTGTACCTTTGCCTTCACTTACCCTATTGTGTTTAATCTTTTTGTCCTTTCAGTGCCCAGGCCAAGATCACCAAGAGGGCGAAGAAGTCCAAGCCGGTCGATGAGCCGGACTTGCCTGAGCCAGAGGCAGCCGCTCAAGAGCCGCCAGCCGCCTCTGCACCTGAAGCCGCTGCCCCAACTACCAAGGCAACTACAGAAGCTTCTGTTAACCCGGAGGCCTCCAGCTCAGCTCCACCAGCAGACGACCGGACGTGGTAATCACCGGACGGAGTTCGTTGAGCCGGGGAGACCTACCGTGCTGGCCAAGTGCTCCGCTAAGGGGGAGTTGCTGCAGCCCCACCGGGTGAACCTGGACCTCTCCGACTACGCCAACCTGAGCATTGGAGAGCTCGTCTCTGGCTACATCAGCCAAGTGCACAAGAGCCGGGACGCAGAGGTTGCCATGGTGAACCAGATCCAGCAGAAATCTGAGGTATCATTCTGCTGTCCTCTTACTTACTGCATAGTTACCTTTACCATGCTAGCCCCCAAGTCGACGACTTATGATTGAATATGTTGTAGACTTAGGTTCCGGCTTACTCAATTGAGCCGGCAGTTTGTAGATAGATACATTCAATATGCATTAGCCCCCAAGTGCCAAGTGTCTTTGCTTGGAAAGCGCTTGGGACTTTACATTTGCATAGTAACTGTTCATGCCATAACCCGGAAATCTATACAGGTTGCTGGCAAGAAGCTTGAGGCTGACCTTGCCGATCTCAAGAACCGGCTTAAGATGCAAGAGATGGAGACCCGGAAGGCAAACGCCAAGTTTGTATCCAGCATCGCCGCGCAAGAGAAGCGGAAGACAGAGTTTGACGCTGAGCGGAAGGCATGGCCCGAAGAAAAGGCCGCATTGGTGAACCGGGCTGAACAGGCGGAGAAGACTCTCGCCGAGAAGACCGCCGAGCTCTCCGGCCTAAAGCGCCAGGTGTCCCAGATGGTGGCCGCCATCTTCGGTAAGTCGCCTCACCGGTTTCATCAAGTTTAGAATTTTTATATCTCATAATTCATCCTTGTCGGCGGCTTATCTGATTCTGTTAAACAGGTCCCAGAAGTGCCAACCTGAATCAGAGTGTGGTGACCAAACTGAAGGCCGTATACACCCTGGTGGAGCAACTCTACACCGGGTCACAACGTGCCCTGGCTGTGGTGGCCCTCTCCAACGAGGTGCCGACTCACCTAGCAGAAGTCCTTCGCCGGCTCACCGTTCTGCCTCAACGGATCCAAGAGCTGCGACGGGCCTCTGCAAGAGCCGGAGCGATCGCTGCGCTGAGTCGGGCCAAGGCGTTCTTGCCAGAGATAGACCCGGCGGACATCGCCCTCGGCTACCCAAGTCTGAAGGAAGACGGCACCGCCTTTGATCAGAAGGACTTCGCAGCTTGCGTGAAGGCCGTACGCCTGGTGGCCACTCTCATTGGCAACGATACAGATCTAACCAAGTATCAGCCGGGCTACGACGCAGAAAATCAGAGGATCCCTACTCCGCGCTATGAAGCCCTCAACTTGATCCCGCCGGCTCGTCAGCACACTTTCGCCCCAGAGATTGACCCGGCCAGGTTAATTGACGAGGAAGCCCAATTCGAAGCTCTCAGCGGCATCGACTGGAAGTCATCAACTTTCCAGGTCTTGGGATCAGCCGGAGGAGAAGAGAGGAACGAGCCGGAGACCTCAACTCAGCAAGCGTTCTAACTCAGCTGGCGGCTTATCAATCAATGCCTCACCTTTTTGGACTCAATGAGTCTTTGTAATAGAGTAGGACCAACAGTTTATCTTTGCCGTGCCATCGTGCACGCCTTGAATGTTAAAGTCTGATGAAGTTGTTTCCTTTATGTTTCTCCGGGTCATAATCAATCCTTTGCTTTCCTTAATCTCAAAATAGTTGCTGTTAACCATCCTGCATAGAAGGGCAAATCACAAGTCTCGAGGCGGCTTAGCGCCCTGAGAATCATAAGTTTTAGATATATAACCCGGAATATGAATAAAAAAGGACTAGTCTTCAATTATATCCTTAATACAGCCGTAAGAACATACTTAGCGGCCTGCAAGCATACTTCCGTTTTACCGAAATTCCGGTTTACCTGTCTTAATAACACCCATTGTGTTCAGCTAACACTATAAACCAAAGTTAAGCCGGCAAAGTGAGACCCGGCCGTACACACGTTGAAATAATCAGACAAAACTGACTATAAAGCAGAAGAACTTAGGGGCTTCCGGTTCGAATACGACCAGAGACCCGGCCCAAAGGGGTTATGCTAAGATTCGAATACGATCATATAGCCCCCAGTGGGTGTGGCGATGCCAATCAAGAGGGTACCGACAGCTATGTTCTCTTTGGTTCGAATACGACCCATTTTTGAACAGGAAGCCCCCAAGTGATTTTAAGAATTGTTTAACGACGCTGATTCGAATACGATCCACGTCGGTTCTCAAAGGGGTTAAACTAAGATTCAAATATGATCAAAGAAAACTCCCCAATGAGCTCGGCACTTTGCCAATCAAATGGGTATCGACAGCTATGTTCTCTTTGGTTCGAATACGACCCATGTTTGAACAGGAAGCCCCCAAGTGACCTTATTGCTTACGGCTACATTCGTATACGATCATAATCCGGACCTCCTTCAAGTCATCATGTAATCTTGCAATGAAAACAACACGTGCATATTTGGAGGAGAAAAAAGGACAGAGGTCCTGCTTTATTGCTTATCATAATATATACATGGCCGAGCGAAATATGTACATCACGAGAGCCGGTGGCTCAAGTGTAGTAAGGCCGAAGCAGAGCTATGTTCCACGGCCGACGGGTCTCTTCCTCCGACTTACGGGAATCTTTATGCTCCCGAATGTCAATGAGGTAATATGACCCGTTGTGCAAATTCTTGCTGACCACAAAGGGCCCTTCCCAAGGCGGGGATAGCTTGTGCGCGTCTGTTTGATCTTGGACGAGCCGGAGCACAAGATCGCCTTCCTGGAAGACCCGGGATTTAACCCGGCGACTATGATAACGGCGCAGGTCTTGTTGGTAAATCGCGGAGCGAGCTGCGGCCACATCACGTTGTTCGTCCAATAAGTCAAGAGCATCTTGGCGCGCCTGTTCATTGTCCGCCTCAACATAAGCCGCCACTCGAGGTGAGTCATGACAGATGTCACTGGGGAGGACGGCCTCTGCCCCATAAACCATGAAGAAAGGCGTGAAGCCTGTAGACCTGTTAGGAGTAGTGTTGATGCTCCATAACACGGAGGGCAACTCCTCCACCCAACAACCCGGCGTCCGTTGCAAAGGGACCAAAAGCCGGGGCTTGATGCCCTTCAGGATCTCCTGATTAGCTCTCTCAGCTTGACCATTAGATTGAGGATGAGCAACTGAGGAGACATCAAGTCGGATATGCTCTCGTTGACAAAACTCTTCCATGGCACCTTTGGATAGATTGGTGCCATTGTCAGTTATAATGCTATGCGGAAAGCCAAAGCGGAAAATCACCTTTTTCATAAATTGAACCGTTGTGGCTGCATCGCACTTGCTAACTGGCTCAGCTTCCACCCACTTTGTGAATTTGTCAACTGCCACCAAAAGGTGGGTCTTCTTGTCCTTGGATCGTTTGAAAGGCCCAACCATATCAAGCCCCCAGACCGCAAAGGGCCAAGTAATTGGGATCATCCTCAGCTCCTGAGCCGGCACATGAGCCCGTCGTGAGAACCTCTGGCAACCATCACACTTACTGACCAAGTCCTCTGCATCAGCATGAGCCGTCAACCAATAAAAACCATGACGAAAAGCCTTGGCCACAAGGGACTTTGAGCCGGCGTGATGGCCACAATCCCCTTCATGGATCTCACGCAAGATTTCTTGACCTTCCTCAGGGGAGACACAACGCTGAAACGCCCCTGTAACACTGCGATGATGCAACTCGCCATCGATAACGATCATTGACTTAGCCCGCCGGGTTATTTGCCTGGCTAAAGTTTCATCCTCAGGCAACTCGCCCCGGGTCATGTAAGCCAGATACGACATTGTCCAGTCTGGTATGATATGGAGAGCCGCCACCAGTCGTGCCTCCGGGTCAGGGACAGCCAAATCTTCCTCTGTAGGCAACTTAACAGAAGGGCTATACAGGACGTCCAGGAAAGTGTTAGGCGGCACCGGTTTTCGCTGAGAGCCCAGCCGGCTTAAAGCATCCGCCGCCTCGTTCTTCCTGCGATCGATGTGTTCCACTTGGTAACCCTGAAAGTGCCCAGCAATGGCATCAACCTCGCAGCGATAAGCCGCCATGAGAGGGTCCTTGGAATCCCACTTTCCTGATACTTGTTGAGCCACCAAGTCTGAGTCGCCAAAGCACCTTACCCGGCTTAAGCTCATCTCCTTAGCCATCCGAAGACCATGGAGCAAGGCCTCGTACTCAGCCGCATTGTTAGTGCAAGGAAACAGCAACTGTAGCACATAATGGAACTTGTCACCTTTAGGGGAAGCCAACACGACTCCAGCCCCCGAGCCCTCCAACTGCCTGGACCCATCAAAGTGGATAGTCCAATATGTGTTATCCGGCTTCTGCTCGGGCACTTGTGACTCTGTCCAGTCATTGATGAAATCCACCAAGGCCTGAGATTTAACAGCAGTGCGTGGCACGTACTTGAGACCATGAGGTCCAAGCTCTATAGCCCACTTAGCTACTCTCCCTGTGGCCTCTCTGTTTTGAATGATATCACCAAGAGGGGCAGAACTGACCACAGTGATGGGATGACCCTGAAAATAATGCTTAAGTTTCCGGCTCGCCATGAACACACCATAAACAAGCTTCTGCCAATGCGGATATCGCTGCTTGGACTCAATGAGTACTTCGCTGACATAATAAACCGGCCGCTGAACCGGATGCTCCTTACCCTCCTCCTTGCGCTCCACCACCATAGCCACACTGACGGCTCGTGTGTTTGCCGCCACATATAATAATAAGGGCTCCTTATCAACCGGAGCAGCAAGGACTGGAGGCTCTGCCAGCTGCTTCTTCAAATCCTCAAAGGCAGTATTGGCTGCATCATTCCAGACAAAGTTATCGGTTTTCTTCATCAACTGATATAGCGGCATGGCCTTCTCACCCAGACGGCTTATGAACCGGCTTAAAGCAGCGATGCGACCCGCCAAGCGCTGAACGTCATTTATACACGCCGGCTTAGCCAGGGAGGTGATGGCCATGATCTTCTCCGGGTTAGCTTCAATGCCTCTGTCAGAAACCAAAAAACCCAAGAGTTTGCCTGCAGGAACACCAAAGACACACTTGGCTGGGTTAAGCATCATCTTGTAGACCCGGAGATTATCAAAGGTTTCTCTCAAATCATCTATCAGGGTTTCCTCCTTTATGGATTTAACCACAATGTCGTCCACATAAGCATGAACATTACGCCCAATCTGTTTATGAAGACAGTTCTGCACGCAACGCTGATAAGTCGCCTGTGCACACTTAAGTCCAAAGGGCATGGATACATAGCAGAAGGCTCCACAGGGAGTGATGAACGCCGTCTTCTCCTGGTCCTTAACTGCCATTTTAATCTGATGATATCCGGAATAAGCATCCAGGAAACTTAAGCGCGCACAACCGGCCGTAGCATCAATAATTTGATCAATACGGGGAAGGGCAAAAGGATCAGCCGGACACGCCTTATTTAAGTCCGTGTAGTCCACACACATCCGCCAGGTGCCGTTCTTCTTGAGTACGAGCACCGGGTTAGCTAACCATTCTGGGTGAAAGACTTCAACAATAAACCCGGCCGCCAAGAGCCAGGCCACTTCTTCACCAATAGCTTTCCGCCTCTCTGCATTAAACCGCCGAAGGAACTGCCTGACCGGCTTAAATTTCGGATCAACATTGAGAGTGTGCTCAGCGAGTTCTCTAGGTACACCTGGCATGTCAGAAGATTTCCATGCGAAGATGTCCCTATTCTCACGGATGAACTCGATGAGCGCGCTTTCCTATTTTGGATCCAGATTGGCACTGATGCTAAACTGCTGAGATGAATCTCCTGGAACAAAATCAACAAGCTTAGTTTCATCAGCCGACTTAAATTTCATCGCCGGCTCATTCTCCGTAGTTGGCTTTTTCAGAGAGGTCATGTCTGTTGGGTCAACATTATCTTTGTAAAACTTCAACTCTTCTGTAGCGCAAACAGATTCTGCATAAGCCGCATCGCCTTCCTCACACTCCAGAGCCACCTTCCGGCTGCCGTGAACCGTAATGATCCCATTGTGACCCGGCATCTTGAGTTGTAAGTACACATAACACGGCCGTGCCATGAACTTGGCGTAAGCCGGCTGTCCACATATAGCATGGTATGGGCTTCTTATCTTGACCACCTCAAAGGTCAATTTCTCCACCCTGTAGTTGTTCTCATCTCCAAAGGCCACTTCCAATTCAATCTTGCCGACTGGATAAGCCGACTTACCAGGTACCACATCGTGGAAAATGGTGTTGGACCGGCTGAGGTTTTTATCAATCAACCCCATACGACGGAAAGTCTCATAATAGAGGATGTTGATGCTGCTGCCTCCATCCCTGAGCTCCTTAGTGAACTTATATCCTCCCACCTGAGGAGCCACCACTAGGGCCAAGTGACCCGGATTATCCACCCGTGGAGGGTGATCTTCCCTACTCCACACTATAGGCTGCTCAGACCACCGCAAGTAGCGTGGAACCGCCGGCTCAACAGCATTCACAGCCCTCTTATGAAGCTTCTGATCTCGCTTACACAGACTGGTGGTAAACAAATGATATTGTCCACCGCTAAGCTGCTTTGGATTGGTCTGATAACCCCCCTGCTGCTGCTGATGACCCTGACCAGGCTGTTGATTAAAGCCCCCTTGACCGCTCGGAGGACCAAAATTTGAGCCGCCGCCCGGGCCATGAAAGCCGCCGGCGCCTGAGCCGCCGCCCGGGCCGTTGTAATTCTTAAAGGCCTTCATGATTGCACAATCCTTCCATAGATGAGTCGCTGGCTTCTCTCTAGAGCCATGCCTTGGACAAGGCTCATTCAACAGTTGCTCCAGTGTCGGGCCTGACCCGCCGCCTCGGGGAGGGGGCCTCCCCTTGCGTTGCTGGTTATTACCTTGTGAGCTGGCATTGGCTACAAACTCTAGGCTGCCATCGGCCTTGCGCTTGCCTCCTCCTTGGTTACCCGGGTTATGCTGAGGACCCTTGCCATATTCTTTTCCTTCCCTGCCCTTTCATCATCTGAAGGGGGATCCTTGGTACCATCAGAATCGGCGTACTTGACAAGAGCCGCCATTAGTGTACCCATATCATTGCAGTCGCGCTTAAGCCGCCCGAGTTTCATCTTCAGGGGCACAAAACAACAATTCTGTTCCAACATTAAGACTGCAGAGTCGGCATCCATCTTATCTGATGAATGTATGATCTCCTTGACCCGGCGGACCCAATGAGTCGTGGATTCACCCTCCTGCTGCTTACAGTTAGTCAAATCCACAATTGACATAGACTGCCTACAGGTATCTTTGAAGTTTTGGATGAACCGGGCTTTCAGCTCAGCCCAAGACCCGATGGAATTCGGCAGTAGCCCTTTCAACCAAGTGCGAGCAGTCCCATCCAACATCATGGTGAAGTACTTGGCCATTGCCGCCTCACTGACCTCCAGTAGTTCCATGGCCATCTCGTAACTCTCGATCCAGGCTGCGGGTTGTAAGTCAACCGTATAATTGGGCACCTTCCTAGGGCCTTTGAAGTCCTTGGGAAGACGTTCATTGCGGATAGCTGGCACTAAGCAGGGGACACCCCCAGTCCTGGTAGGGATACCCACATCGACGGACGTCGTCGGATAAGCCGGGGGAGTCTGGTAAGCCGTCAACTGAGGCACCTGCTCCGCCTCTTGCCGCGCTCTGTCTTGGTCTGCTGTGTGAAAGGCTCCATTATGAGCCGGGCCATGGCCAGGGGGCGGGTCATGGCGTCGGACGTTACTTGAGCCGGTCGCTGAGACCATGTGCCGGCTGTAACTCGGGCTCCAGCCTGGACGAGGGGTCGAGTGAATCCTGTCCCGGCTGTAGGAGTACGCCTCTTGCTGTGTCAGTGCTGTCTGAAGGAGTTCTCTGACCCGGCGGGTTTCAATAGCCGTCGGAGAGTCGCCGTCGACCGGGAGAGCCGCCAGCCGTGCTGCCGCAGCGACCATGTTCTCCAGCGGGTTATTATAATGACCCGGTGGTATTGGCACGTACTGAGGCGGGGCAGGGGGCACCTGGGGAGGCCCCATTACTTGTGGCTGCATAGGGGTCCCAGACCCGGGCACTATGACCCCTGGCGGGTTACTAGACCATGCACCTGGGGTGTGAGGAGGTTGCGTGGATCGTAAACCGGAGGGAGTCGAGATTGGGCCTTTTGATGCCTCCTTCTCAGGACCTCATTGGACGCGTTTTGATCCATCGTGAGCCGGAAGGACTGCGCTTGAATCAACTGGGTTTGGGCATCGAGAGCCGCCCGCTCCGCAGCCATCCTGATCCCTTCCGCTGCCAGATCCTCCTTAGCCTTCACTAGATCCAACTTTAACTGTGCCACCTCCGCATCATGCTGAGCTTGATCCGCCGGGTCAACCGTGGCGGTTAACAGGGCCGTCATCTTGTCCGTGAGATCCATTAGCACCTGAGCCGGCGAGGGCACCGGGTTTCCCGCTCCAGCAGCAGGGTTCTGAACAGGCTGTGCACCGGCCATAAAGACCCCAACCTGACTTGGCGGCTCAAACGGGTCCGGAATACTGTCACCATCGGAATAACCCATGAGCCGGCCATCTTGAAGTTGATACAACGAGTTTGACTCATCGGTGGACGACTCGCTGTCAGAGCCGATGGCCGTCTCATCACCAGACCCAGATCGATCAGTGAGCCCTCCATGGACGCATCCCACAAAAGCATGCCTTACGGCAGGCCGGGCCCAGGCGGGTCGTGCACGCTGAGCCGTCTCGATGAGATCGGCACAGAGATCCGGCTCAGGGCCCGGCTCACCAATCTTGCCGATGAAAACATGAACTCCGCCGAAGGGGACCCGGTACCCGTACTCAATTGAGCCGGCGTCGGGGCCCCAGCTTGCATCGTCGATGTAGAGCTTGCCGCGACGAATCTTGGTCATCCGGCCCACAGCGTATCCCTTGAGCCCTTCGAAGCTGCCCTTCAAGAACTCAAATCCACAGTGCGCTGGCCCCACGGTGGGCGCCAACTGTCGTGGAATTGTCACGGCAGATGTCCTCGAGCTAGGACTTAGTCGTGGAGCCATCGCTACTAGGAAGCTTGAAGGGGTTAAGTGGGACAAGGAACACGAGGGTTTATACTGGTTCGGCCCCTTACGGTGAAGGTAAAAGCCTACGTCCAGTTTGCGATGGTATTGATTAGGGTTTCGATGACCAGGGAGCTTAACTCCTATGCCTGGCTCTCGATGAGATTGTTCTTGTTCCTAAACCGCTACCGGGTCGTCCCTTTATATAGGGAGGCTGACGCCCAGCAGCTCTCAGAGTCCCGGCCGGCTCATAAGAGTGTCCGGCTCGGACTCTCAACTATCCTTGCCTTACACTACAAGTTCTAACATAATAATGATTGCAACTACGGGCTTTAAGCCGTATCCGGGTCTTAAGCCCATCTTTGGCCCACCGTCTTCAGGCTTGGCGCCGGGCTTCTGGCAATGACCATATGAGTAACCCGGCCCCTCCTAGCGGGTGACTCTAAGGTCTATATCCTCAATAGGTACCCTCTTGATCGGCAACGCCAAAGCTACTGGGGGCTATATGATCGCATTCGAATCTTAGCTTAACCCCTTTGAGACGGTTCTCTGGTCGTATTCGAACCAGAAGCCCCTATGTTTTGATCTTTTGGTTTGCAACAAGTTCTTTTGATCATATTAACAGTGTGCAAGGGCGGTTCTTACTCCGCCGGCTTAACTTTGTTTAACAATGTTGATAACACACAATAAGCATTATCGATGCTGGTGAACCGGAGTTGAATTCTCAACCTCATTATTTGGGTTGCGTAAACCGTAAGTGTACTTGAAGGCTTGCAGGTATGCTATTATGGTTACCTCGAGGATATAACTGAGAGCCGGTCTTTCATGACTTTGGTTCATATTCCGGGTTATATGTAAAGTGTATGACTCTCAGTGCGGTAAGCCGCCTAGAAACTTGTGATTTGTTTTTTATGCAGGACAATTAAAGGCAGCTCTTTAAGTTGAAGGAAAGCAAATGATCAAATTAACCCAGAAGAATATAAAGGAGCAGCTTCAACAGAGTTAAGCGCCGCACACGTGCACTATGGCACGACAAAATGAAGTGTTTGTCCTACTCTATTACAGGACTCCCCGAGCCCAAAAGGTGAAGCATTGTTTTTAAGGCGTAACCATGAGCCGTGTAAGAAGTCAAGGTGCTTGTTGGGTTGAAGCTCCCGGCTCATCCCTCTCCGCTCCTCCGGCTATTTCCACGACCTAGAAGGTTGTTGATTTCCATTCAATGCCACTCAAAGCTTCGAATTGAGCCTCATCATCAATTAACCCGGCTGGGTCAACATCTGGAGCGAAGGTATGCTTACGAGTCAGAGGGATCGGGCTGACTGCTTCGTAGCGTGGAGTTGGGATCCTCTGATTCTCCGCGTCATAACCCGGCTGATACTTGGTAAGATCTGTGTCGTTCCCAATAAAGGTGGCCACCGGGCGCACGCTCTTCACACAGGCGGCAAAGTATTTCTGGTTAAAGGGGGTACCGTCTTCCTTCAGGCTGGGGTATCCAAGAGCGATTTCGGCCGGGTCTAGCTCCGGGAGAAACGCCTTGGCCCGGCTCAGAGCAGCTATAGCTCCGGCTCTTGCAGAAGCCCGTCTCAGCTCTTGGAAGCATTGAGGAAGAACGGCAAGCCGCCTAAGTACGTCTGCCAGGTGAGTGGGAACCTCATTGGACAGAGCCACAACGGCTAAAGCACGTTGTGACCCGGTGTAGAGTTGCTCCACCAAGGTGTAAACAGCCTTCAGCTTGGTCAGCACGTTCTGATTAAGATTGGAGCTTCTGGGACCTGCATAATAACGTCAGGTGAGCTGATGGCAATGGTGGGACTTATGAGACATGAAGAATGTAAACTTGTTAAAAGCTTACAGAATAACTTACCGAAGATTGCGGAGACCATCTATGACACATGGTGTTTTAAGCCGGAGAGTTCGGCGGTTCTTTCAGTAAGAGCAGCCTCCGCTTGTTCGGCCCGGCTGAGCAAGGCAGTCTTCTCATCGGCCCAAGTTTTTTTTCTATTTCAAATTTTTTCTTCAGTTTTTCTTGTGCAGCAACACTGAACTCAAATTTGGCATTGGCCTTCTGGGTCTCAGTTTCCTGAGTCTTCAGGTGGTTCTTCAGCTCAGAGATTTCCGATTCAAATTTCTTGCAGGCAGCCTGTACAAATTCCGGGTTACAGTTTGAGTGATTATCATGCAACATTAAAGTCCCAAGCACTTTGCAAGCAAAGACACTTGGCACTTGGGGGCTAATGTATGCTGAAAGACTCTATTTATAGTGCCGGTTCATGAAGGTAAGTCCCGAGCACTTTGCAAGAAAAGTTACTCTATTTATAGGCTGTTTAACCCGGCCCTTGAGTGTTACCAGGTAAGCCGGGATTAAGTCTACAACATATTCTATCATAAGTAATAGACTTGGGGGCTAGCATGGTAAGGATGACTATGGAGTAAACAAGGGAATTATACCTCAGATTTTTGCTGTATCTGTTTCACCATATCAATTTCCAGGTCCCGGCTGTTGTGCACTTGACCAATATAACCAGCAACAATGTCTCCAATGCTCAAGTTAGCATAGTCAGTGATATCCAGTCTGGCTCTGCGGCGCTCCAGCAGTTCTTCTTTAGCAGAGCATCTAGCCAGCACAGTGGGTCTTCCCGGCTCAACATATTCGGTCCGGGTAATCACCACATCCGGGTCATCGGTCGGTTGAGCTGAGCTGGGAATCTCCGGGTTGTCAGAACCCTCCATGGCTTGTTCTTCAGTTGGAGCGGTGGTTTCTGGAGCTGGTGCAGACGGCGGCTCAGAGGCAGAGGCATTGGGTTCAGTCAAGACCGGTTCTTCGACCGGGTTACTTTTCTTTGCCCTCTCGCTGAGCTTTGCTTGTGCACTGAAAGTCAAAAGGTTAGTGCAAAAACATGGGTAAGATAAGCACAAAATAAGCTGATCATCATTACCCGGGTGCGGTCTTGAAAGCTGGCAAGTTAGATTGCATGGAGTCCCCGGAGGAAGGTGAAGTTTCCTGATAGTTTGAATCTGAAGAATTGAGTGGTTGGCGAGTGACGCCCGCCAAAGGATGAAAAGGATATAAGTTGGAGATAACCTCGGTCCGGCGCTTCCTTGATGCTTCAGGTAAGCCGGAGGAGAGGTCTGCTTCCTTGTTGGTCCGGGTTTGCCTCCGGCTCTCATGAATCTGTCGCTTCAAAAGAAATTGAGGATCTTGATAAGCTAAAGGATGTGAAAATCTTACTTTCCGGGTTACCCTTCGGACTTTCAGCCTTGGCAAGGGCTCCGAGTCGGAGGAAAGTATAGTTACCTCTTCGATCACCGGGTTACTCGCTCCGGTGTCCTCCTGCTGATAATCAGTGTCAATAAGGTGGTTAAGAACAAACAAAAAACAGGAGAAGAGCATAAGAATGAAGGGTTACCTCTGACTCGGAGGTGTCATCCAGGTGAAGCAGGTCTGAGGCGCTAGGCTTACTCCCCTTCTTGCGGGGAGCGGCTCTCCTGGCGGCTTTCTTAACCTTCCTGGCTTTTTTAGCAGCCTCGTGATCATACCTGACCTTCCAGAACTTATCATTAGCCTGAAAAATACAACAAAGGTTCTTGAGGTTAAGATGAAAATTGTTAAAATAAAAAGTAAGGTGCTCAGTTCAGTAGCTTACCGCCGGAGCCGGGTTAGCTTTGCAGAAGGGACTTAAGCCTGTCCTCCCGCAGTCTGTTAAGCTCTCGTTCAGAAGGGACTTGGTCATGTCGTCAACGACGTCCTTAGGTAAGTCGTTGGGGCCTTGCCGCAGAGGATCATCCTTCCGGCCCGTGTAATCACACATCAAGCCGGGGCGGCGACTCAAGGGAATCACCCGCCAAGCAATCCAGACTCAGACCAGATCAACACCGTTAAGGCCGTTTCCCAGAAGATCTTTAATCTTGTTGATGGTGGGGATAAGCGGTTGACGTTCAGCTTGAGATAATTTGTCGGGCAGGGGGTGATTTGACTCCAGACGCAGGGCGCGAAAGCCGGGCAGAGGGTTTTCATCAGCCGAAGAAGTATCCTGGTAGTAGAACCATGTCTGGTTCCAGTCCTTTGGGTGGCTTGGCGGCTCA
Source organism: Triticum aestivum (assembly GCF_018294505.1). Classification (NCBI taxonomy): domain Eukaryota; kingdom Viridiplantae; phylum Streptophyta; class Magnoliopsida; order Poales; family Poaceae; genus Triticum; species Triticum aestivum. Next base: position 616,819,868 of record NC_057799.1, on the reverse strand, counting down.
GCATAAGGCAAGAGGCAATCTCTCCGTCGTTGGATTGAGATTCCGCCAAGTTCCAAGCTAGGCCCGTTGGCACACTCGTTCTGGCGGTTCATATAAAACAGCTCCCTAAAGAGCAGTAGGCTGGGCTCTTCTCCAAGGTACACCTCACAGAACACTTGGAAGTTACAAATGTTTGACAGAGAATTGGGTCCAATGTCTTGAGGTCGCAGATCGAAAAAGTGCAGAACATCTCTAAAGAATTTTGAGCCGGGAGGTGTAAAACCCCGGCTCATGTGATCAGCAAATATCAGAACCTCTCCATCTCTTGGTTGAGGTCTTTCTTCGGACGGGTCAGGGGCACGATAGGAAATGACCTCCTTCTTAGGCAGGTAACCCGTCTTCACGAAGTCATCTAAGGTATTATCAGTAACGTTGGATCTCACCTAGTTGCACGTAATGGATGCCTTGGGAGCCTTGGGCGACATTGTGAAAGACGAAAGCCTATGACAAAAGAAAATGTCCGGTTCAAATATAAGCCGGAGGAAGATTTCAGTTCAGTATTCAAGATGGCAGCTTATGAAGGGGCCTAATGATATATGACTAATTGTGTCGGGTTATCTAAGCCGCTGGGGATATCATAAGTAATTCAAGTTGTTTAAAACTCTATCATGAATGAGCCGGAAATTTCATAGAGCATGGCCTCTTTTAAGCCGGAGATATGAGCCGCCATGGTTAATAGATGCAGGTTTTTGTCTAAGTGTTGCACAAACAAGTTTCACATATTGCAGGGATTATTTTGGATCAAACGGTTGTTCGACAAGGAAAAAATTCTAGACCTAAAAACTGATACAGAGAAGTTCATAAGCTCTAAATGAGGTCTTGTTGTGGACAAAGGGGATTTACTAGCATAAAAATGAGTGAGAAACTACTATCGCAGGGAGTCTGTACCGTTTTTAGATCAAAGGGAACCTCAGTGGCGGAACTGTGAAGAACTCGAGATGAACTACGAAGAACAGGGGAAGAACGACAAAACCCTAATGCGAATCTACTGTATGGAGTGGCAAGGACTTACTAGCGCTGATGAGATGCGGAGGTTGCCGCCGTTTCTCTGGACCAGTTCAGGGTGATGCAGCGGCCGAGGTTGAGGAAGACAAGGGGCGCGGCGGCGACGGCGGAACTCGAGTTCTGGGGCGTCAGAGGAGGAAGACGAGGGATCGAGAAGAGTGACGAAAACCTATGGGCCGGGCCTATTTATAAGGGCCGGCTGGTAAATGGGCGCGGGAAAAGAGGAGGCGGAAGACATGATTATGTTGCCGCAGAAACGCCTCGATTTTCGGGATGGTCTTTAAAGATAAGATCCGTTGAGATATGACAGAATAAAAAATGAATTTAATGAAAGATGACGTCATGGCGGGTTACCAAGAATCCAGAAGATGACGTCACGGCGGGTTATAACCTTTGCACAAGCAGAAGCCGGAAGATTTTCATGATTTGTTGAAGATTGACGTGAACCGGTTCAAATCAATCTGGGTCCTAATGTTGAGGATATGACCATTAGAGTCACCCGCCCAGGAGGGGCCGGGTTACGTCATAATGATCATCACGTGAAGCCCAGTACCAGGCTGGACATGGCGGATCAGTAATGGGCTTAAGACCGGGAGGCGGCTTAAGGCCCGTAGTGATAAACCGCCGTTATGGCAAGACTTGTAATGTAAGGCAAGAGTAGTTAAGAGTCCGATCCGGATACTGTTATAAGCCGGCCGGGACTCTGAGAGCCACTGGGCGTCAACCTCTCTATATAAAGGGACGACCCGGCGGCGGTTCAGGACGAGAGACAACAGATCGAGAGCCAGGCATAGCGATTAAGCTCCCTGGTCATCGAAACCCTAAGTAATACCACCTCAACTAGACATAGGCTTTTACCTTCACCGTAAGGGGCCGAACCAGTATAACCCTCATGTTCCTTGTCCCGCTTAACCCCTTTAAGCTTCCTAGCCGCGATGGCTCCATGACTAAGTCCTTGCACGAGGACATCTGCCGTGACAATTCCACGACACTAACCAAAAATTACTCTACCTTTCCTCCTCATAAGAGCATCTTCTTCGTCCGTCCTTGCCATGGCCGGTGAGCAGAGCTCTAGGTCGAGAACTACTCGTAAAAAGGGAGTGGCAACCAAGGCTGCGGAAAAAAAGGGCTCGCCGCCGCGGAGAGACCTCTAAAGATCTCTCACGGGCAGGCGATGACTCCTAGGAGCGCCCTAGCCGCGGAGGCGAACATGCCGAGCCGGCGGCGCTGGAGTCGTTATCCCTCGACGGCATGCCCGATCAGCTCAATAAGCACCTCAATAAGCAGAAGGAGTTCATCCAAGGGTTGGTGGAGCTGCTGAAGGAGAGCCTCGACGACATCCCCGCTGAGCTCAATAAGCAGGGGGAGTTGACCGTCGGCTTGGTGATGCTGCTGAAGAAGAGCATTGCCTCAGAGAAGAAGGCGACCGGCGAAATCCTGCGACTTCGGGAGGACAAGGCGATGCTCTGCCACGAGATCGACCTGTTGAAGGAGAAGAACGCCGGCTGGAAGAAGCTGCATGAGAATAGTAGTTCCTCGATGAAGTTGTTGTAGGCCCTCGTCATGGAACAGAAGGAGGAGTTGGCGAAGCTCCGCATCGAGCACCCGGCTGCTGTCAAGGTACGTAATACGGCTGTGGAACAGATGATGAAGGCTCGCGTCTAGAAATCCCGCGTCATGGACAGAATGAAGAAGATGGCGAAGGAGACGCGCAAGGAGATGGAGGTCGTGGAGGCGATGAAGAAGCAGTTACGACTCCCCGGCGAATTAGATCATTTGGGGTGATAATCTTCCTTCTTCTTTTGCTCCTGTGTTTCATCTTTTGCCTCGGGTGTTTCGCCGCATGTGTCACGTTCTCTGCGAGGCATGAATAGAACAATTTTTTTGAGGGAATGAATAGAACAATGCTAACAATGAGATTACTAGAAAATTAGATCATTTTTTATCGCCATATGGCACTGGGCTGCCGTGTTTCGTGCTCCTCCGTCGTAGTACTACTCCAGTGGAAAACTTGAGTATACCGCACGGTTCTTTGCTCCTCCTCAGGTCGTCGGCGCATTTATATGAGCAGTCAAATCACAAGGCCCCGCCTTCCCGCAGTAATGAGCCGTCAAATCACAAAGGCCCTCGCCTCTCGTGAAACCGACCAAGCTAGACTGCCCCGCCCTCTAGCCTTTTAAAAAATGTATACTTTTGTACAGTAGTAGTATCGATGGATTGCGCCAAGGAGCAAAACTTGAAATTAAAAAAAAAATGTGGTACATATAGAGAGCACTCGTCGCCAAATTATGCATATAGTACTATTAAAAAGGGTAGTCACAATAATGGTGTCCAGCACAACCCACCCCTCAAATAAAACTAAGCATCCTGGAATTCTTTGACAAAACTAAGCACCTGAAATTCTTTGACAACTAAACTGCTGGCTATATGATGTTGGCCATATATATTGTACGTATATAATGTGAAGAAACGAGTGGTAGTACTATACCAACTAAAAGATGAAATGTAAGAAATACTAGTATGTACGTACTGAAGAGTTAAAGTAACGAGAAGAAACATAACATAGTTATGCTGGGGGCTCAACACAACACACCCCTCAAATTAAATTAAGCACACCTGAAATTAAACTTTGCAACTATTCTGGTAGACACTGCATTAGAACCACCATGAGCAACGACACTGCCACCTTACTCGGAGTCCTCGTCCACGTCCTCGACTTCGTCCTTGTCCCTCTTCCTCTTGGCCGATACTTCTTTGCTTGAACCGCACACTTGGCTCTTGCTCTTCATCCAACCCGTGTAGATATTGAAACAAACATAGCCATCCATTGCAGCGTAGTGGGTGTGGTCTATATCTAGTACATTCCGCTGCCATGCATAACGATGAAACGTGTATGGAGGTTTCTCCAGTTTACCGTATGAAGGATGAACCATGGCTCCTGCCAGGGTCAGCATTGAAGGCTGACGAGAGACACCAGCCGATTCTTCTGGGGGTCAAAGGGGTTGCCTACAACGAGGCCTATCCGACCCAGGACTTCTTTGTCGTTCCTAATGTCTACAGTAACGAATTTGACTAGGTTGCTCTCGAGGTAGTTCTTAAAATCCATGCATTCAACGTCGGCATGGCATATGTGGTAGACCAAGCATAAGTCATGCACGCAAACCTGGATCACAGCGGGCTTCTTCCTCTCTTCGTCCTTTAGATCCTTCTCTCGTCCCAGGACTGTGGTGTACACAACATCTAGCCCAGCAACCCACTCATCATCTGAGTTTTCGAACATGCGTCTGAAGCGAGAAAGGCATCCTTTCACCATCGCGGAAGAACGGGTGTAGATGACGTCAAACTCATCGCCGGTGATGGTTCTAACCTTGTACTCACCGCCGATCATGGAGATTTGGGACGCCATGGATTTGGGAGGAGTGTTAGGATTAGTGCAACTGCCGTAATGTGAAAGGACGGGACGACTAGGAGCGAACCGCCGTAGTATTAAAGGACGTGCGGGGACGAGTAGGAGCGAACTGCCAGCGTGCGAACGGCAGGGTAGTGGCTTTCCATTCTCCCATGATATGGGCTTCCGAGAGCCCTTGGATCTAAGATCGAACAGTTGCATGGCGTGATTCTAGACCTATGGGTGAATATCCTATCCTGGAGGGTTATTCTGCAAATTTTCAGCAACTTAGCATGCGACCGTTTGATCACAGATCCAATGGCTGCCAGGAGCCCGTATCATGGTCGCGCCGACCACGACCGTCGCGTCGCTCGCGCGGTCGCGCCCTTGGACATTTAACACGGTGCATTAGGCTATCTGATGTTGGCATGTCATACATAGTCATCACTTAGTCACTCATACTACAACAAGGTTAGCTATAAGGTTGGCTATAAGTGTATTTTTTTACTTCTCTCTATCTCTTTCTTCGTACTCCCTCCGTCCCATAATATAAGAACGTTTTTGACACTAGTGTAGTGCCAAAAACATTCTTATATTGTGGGACACAGGGAGTAATATTTATTGCATTTGCCAAGGAGTGACCTCTTCCAATGAAATGGTGTGCTTATTAGTTTTTTGTTGCTAAGTTTGCTTAATTTAATTAGCTATAGACTCAAAATTGTCTTTTCACCTAGGTACGCGCTTAGCACCGTTTCTTCCTTGGGTCACCAAACTAGTCTCTCTCTTCTTGATTAACTTGCCACATCAGACTTTATGCCTATGTGGCAAGCTTAGCACCTGTAGGAGCAAGTAAGGCTGCTTGTAATGGGAGTATCATAGGTAGTACCATGCATGCCAACTATGCAATCTTGATGAGGTGACGTCGAATTAAATGAAGAAAAGAGAGAGTTGAGTATCATAATATGATATTGTATCATATTAAATGATGTGCTACTATGTGTCATGCATGACAATAAATAAACTATCCTATGATACCAACACATGATACTATGCATTACGGATGTAGTATCATACAAAAGTATCATATGCATGATACTAGTATATGATACTCTCCATTACGACCAACCTAAGTACAATAGTGCGCTTTACATGGCATTTTTGCATATGTGGAGAAAACAGGGCAAGGAAAAAGTGGAGAAGTGGGCTCTCATGCAAGAGCCAGCCTCTACTACATGGTGTAGCATTGGGAGAGGCACCTGTATGGAGGTGGTCAGGAATCGGGAGACTCACGTTGGTCATAGCGTCGCAGTTAATATGATAATGGCAAGTCAAATCACGTGCCCCACTAGTAGAAAACAGGGCTTTGGTCCAGGGCAATATTCACATTAGTCTCGGTTCAGTCACGAACCGGGACTAATGTGAGCATTGGTCCCGGTTCGTGCGGCTAAGGCATTAGTCCCGGTTCACCTGAGCCCTTTAGTCCCGGTTTGAGACACGAACCGGGACTAAAGGGTGCGATGCCCTTTAGTCCCGGTTCGTGCCTCAAACCGGGACTAAAGATTAGACCTTTAGTCCCGGTTTGAGACACGAACCGGGACTAATGGGGTTGAGACCTTTAGTCCCGGTTCGTGCCACGAACCGGTACTAAAGGTCCCATTTTCAAACTCTACCCCCCCCCCCCGTGGATCGCCTTTTCAGTTTTGTAAAAAGCAAAAGAAAATGATAAAAACTTCAAAAATTAAAATCCTTCCAGATGTAGTTATGTTACTACATGTACTAGTTAGGAAAATTTAAAAACTTAAATTTGGACATGTTTTGCAAAAAGTGTAGGGAAAATGTAAAACGGCCATAACTTTTGCATACGATGTCAGAAAAAAAACATATAATATATCAAAATGTTCAGCACGAAAATCCGCATCCGATGGTGACCGCCTACGGCCTGTTTGCAAATTTTTAGAATCCTCAAATTCTAAAAGGGAAAAAAGTTATGCTCAAATTTCTGTTTTTTTTTTAATTTTTGTTAAATCTGGTCAAACTATGGTCAAACTACTTATTCAAGAAGTATTAGTGTTACTAAATAATTATTCAAGAATATTTGTGTTAGTAAATAATTATTTTTATTTTTTTGAATTTTGGTCAAATCTGGTCAAATTGTGGTCAAACAATGGTCAAACTAATTATTCATAAATATTAGTGTTACTAAATAATTATTTTAGTTTTTTTGAATTTTGGTGAAATTTGGTCAAACTGTGGTCAAACTATGGTCAAACTACTTATTCAAGAAATATTAGTGTTACTAAATAATTATTGTTTTTGAGAACAATAATTTCAAACTCAAACAGTGAAATGTGTGACTTCATGCTCAAGCTAAATTCCTGAGGGTTAATAGGAGTGACATCTTACTATTGTCGGGAAAACAACAAGTGCAGATTGGAAACGAGGGAGAATAGAACCCGGAAGTTAAGCGTGCTCAGGCTGGAGTAGTGAGAGGATGGGTGACCGTCTGGGAAGTTAGATGATTTGGAATGATGAGGGGTGATTAGGGACTAGAGGTTAAATTGAGCAGTGATGAGGGGTGATTAGAGATTAGAGGTTAAAATAATTCAGAAATTTGAAAATAAAAAAATTCAAAAAAAATCATAAAATTTCCTTTAGTCCCGGTTTGAGACACGAACCGGGACTAAAGGTGGACCTCCAGGCAGCGGCCACGTGGAGGGCCTTTAGTCCCGGTTCGTGTAAGAACCGGGACTAAAGGGGGAGGCTTTAGTACCTACCCTTTAGTCCCGGTTCCAGAACCGGGACTAAAGGCCCTTATGAACCGGGACTAAAGGGGGAGGCTTTAGTACCGACCCTTTAGTCCGGTTCCAGAACCGGGACTAAAGGCCCTTATGAACCGGGACTAATGGCCCTCTTTCTACTAGTGGCCCCACCTGTCCAGCAGTAACTCGCTGTCAAATCACATAGCCCTACGTTTGCAGCAGCCTACTCCCTCATCTTCTCGCGTCTCTGTCGAACCAACTAGGCGGAACTGCCCCGCCTACCGCGCAGTAAAAGCCCCGCCCTCGACTTTTAAATAGTACAGTATACTAAGGGGCTGTTTGGTTCTAGGACTAGCATTGCCACACATTTTTGCCAAACTTGCCTAAGGTTAGTTCATCAAAATGAGAGCCACAAGTTGGCAAGCCTAAGGGAATCTTGCCACACTTTTTGTGTCTACGCCATGTGGGGCCCAAGTGTGGCTTTCCTAAGGTGTGGCTTAAACCCAACACTCACCTAAGTTGGTCAAACTTGACTAACCATAGGTGTGGCAATATTTGGCAAAGTTAGTTACAAACCAAACAGCACCTAATTTTGTATCCATGGATTGCGCCATGGAGCAAAGCCTCTAGATAACGGCGGTACACATGTACAGAGTATACAGCACGCCCGTCACGTTCGCGTCGCACCCCAGACGGTCGGTCGGTCTGGCACGCTACTCTCTGAATGGAACGCGCGTCATATTGTGTTTGCACACACATGTGGGACCGCAATTGAGAACCGACCATAGGCACACTCCCTGGTCCCGCAAGTCGGGTGACTTAATAGAAGAGGGAGACGAGCGATAGTACTAGAGAAGTGTTGTACTACGTTGGTGCCTGGACGATCCCTACAAGACACAGAAGACCAGTTCGTCTATGCATGTGACCAGACTCTAGCAGACACGCCTGGATTGGCTATCGTCTACATATCGTGCAGGTTGTGTTGTACATGGCTGTAGTTGTGGTGAGAAATCTAAAAATAGGTTTCTTGTCATCTCGCAAAATTAGGTGTCAGGTGCTTCGGATCACTGCGAGGGTTAAGCAGCGACAACTGAGTTGGGCTAGTCATTGGGGGCACATGCATGAAGATTACTCGGCTGCCATCTAGGTCAAGCCGGCTATGTTAATTAGGACATCTATCGACGGACCCCTTTTCTACGAGTTTATCTTTAATTTGAGCTTTGTTCCTCGTCTAGTTTGTCCGTCGGGATTCATGTTGTCTCCTTTGGGCAGTGAGGTTATGATTTCTTGTCATGTGGCATTTTTTCGTGTTATATGTTATAATCCGGCGCTTCAGATCAAAATGACGACAACTGCGCCTCCGGGCCACGTGCATGAAGACTTCTCGACAGTCATTGACGAGGTCAAGCTGGCTCCGGTAGACAAAAGAAAACTAGTACTACTCCACTATATAGGCAGGAGCCTCCGCGCTTGCTTGCTAGTGTTGCTCTCTTCACACTGTCTTGTCCTCTCCAGATCTAAACACGACAGCGGTGGCCACACTCTCTCTCTCTCTGCTCATCGCTGGTCACAGATCCAGCTGGATCCTCTCCGCCGGGGAAGGTGAGAAGGTGCAACGTTCACCCGGTCGTCCTCGGCGACGGCTCTTACCCACTGCTGGCGCGTCCCGATCAGCCTGCCTTGCCGTTCTCTCCCAAGCACCGCTGGCGAGGGAGGGCCTCCGACCCCTTCTTCCTCGCTGCCGTAGTGTGGGCAGATCTGGCCTCCCGCCGCCCACCTAGCAACATCCCGGCGACCATCAGGTATAACTTCCTTCGAAACCGGCCTTGCTCTACTTCCCGAGCTCCTGACGTCGCTGCATTTGTATCTTTTACTATTTCTTAGGCCCCCTCGTAGATAGGATCGATCGGCTATTTGAAAACCACCTAATTTTTTACGTTTAAGAGGTAAAACTAGTTCATGCACTCGAATCTAGTACTACTTGGTTCAAACAAGGAAGAAAGGGGTGGGGGTGGCGGAGGATTTGTTACCTGAATCTAGGACTTGGTCGAAAGAGGAGATAATGGGGGCGAAAAGTAGCAGAGACTGGCTATCCAACTTGTCTCTATGTCTAATAGGGAAATAAAGGGAAGCACAGTACAAACTCAATATAAACCCGATCTATTGGTTGAAAAAGGAAAGAAAGTGGGGACTGGGGGACAAGTTAACAGAGTAAGTCCAGCACTATATTTGCTAGCCTCACACAGTATAAGGTGGCTATACCGAACAAAAATGGGACCAACCCAGATATCCTATTCTGATGTTTGTTGCCCCGAGCCACTCTTATGTAATGCCACTGGTAAAATGTAGCAGTCGCACTGTTAAAAGTAAGGACACGTTAAACCAATGTTGTTTTCAATGTAATGCCTCCAGTAATATGAATCAATGGCACTTTTTTACATGTCCTGCTAAATTTCCCATTAAGATAAGTTGGTTCTTTTCGTTAGAAATGCAACTGTCCTGGTCCGCCTACTCTCCCGTGCCCAAAGTAATGTCGTATTTAACGGTTGTCATAGTTAATCCTAATGCCCACACTAATATCTAGCAATGCCACTGCTTTAGAAATTGCTACTGTCCTTGTAGGATTGCCATTCAGATAAGGAACATGCTTCTTTTCATTTGATGCATGTTTCATCACTTGTTAGTCACCCTCCTTTCCACCTTTTTTGTGCAAACAGAGATATACATTTCACGCTCGATCTTAGTTGAACTGCACAAATGATATCCAAATTATAGTTGAGCATTCCAGGAGCTTCACAACCAACCTTGATGTTGCTCAATTTTATTGCAACTAATGAAGAAGAAGCTCTGTGGGTTTCGTTTTCTGATGGAAATGGAACCGGGGCTGGAGCCCTTTTCTTAAAAAATTGAAGAAGAAGCTGCTAGCTCACGGGACATTGCTTCATTTTAGGTGAACTGCACCAAAAGGTCCCATGAATTGAATCATCCATGTTGGTGACTGAAAGAGCCAGCTTCAGCATCCCAGTCTAAGCACCCCCGGCCTCCATCCTTGCGACGCACGGTACACCTCGTTTGCCACCTGCTCGACCCTAGTGTCACTGATAAAATGAAGTAATAATACAGTTAAAATAGAGCGAGTGTCCTCTCTATCATTTCATTTCCAATGTAGATAAAGAAAGTGCTTCTCTTTGTTAATGTATGTTTCATCAACTAGTCCCATTGTTAATGTTTAAGAGTTTCTGCAAACTGGGGTGCTTAATTTTAGTTGATCTGTACAAAAATAGAGATTTGAATGTCTCAAGGCGCCTCCTTGTACTACCGCTGTACACTGATGTTCATCACTGGCAGAAGGTTTATCTGGGAGACTTGGGACGATGTCCAGTATGAGGTGTACCGTATGAGGCGTCGCAGGGCCCATCTCGCCCTCGCAGCATGGCATACTATGATACTATCGCAATATTTTCTTCTATTTATTTTGTGTTTTTCATCAACTAGTGCCACTATAATGTAATCACGCTTTTTCATTATCTGTGCAAACAGGGTTATTCACCTGCATTTTGGTGGAACTGCACAAATGTACGTATGGAACCGGCATATATGCAGAGTGCAAGGTGTGCCAAGTAAAAATTACCGACACCAACCATGCTGCATGCACACATTGGCATCCACCACCACCAGTGGGATGTGTGCCGCTCTCTGTGGACGGATCTTTCTCGGCAGCAAATCCTCTAACCAAATACTAGTAGCTTATATTGGTAGTTTTCTAGGGAGTACTCTTTTCTGAAAAAGAAGCACCAATCTATTTTTTTTATTTGCACACTGTGTCACAACTTTGACCCAAAGGTCCAGAGCTATTTTAGGGTGATTGGCGTAGTACTCGGAGACTGATTGTAAGCATGATTTTCATTAGCTGCCACACTAATTGTAAGCATGAGCAGGTGGAAGATTAGGTTAGTGCGAAGCTTACCTTAAACCCTACCGCCACCGTTGAAACGAGGCGAGCGTCGAGGGAACCATGGAGAACGGTGGGGAAGCAACGTCGCGCCATCCCGCCTCCTCTTGTGGTGGGAGAACGAATACTCATGTGACTCCGGCTGGCTCTGCACCCTCACGAACGGCACACCATACTCGATAGATTCGTTATCCTCTGGGTGCTCGACCTTCGACCTGTACGCCCACCACCTCCTCCTGACTGTCGCCTCGGGCGAATCTGTCTGCTCCATTGCCCAGAGGAGATACTTGAGGAACTCGGAGGACTGCGGCGTGACTGCCACCGAGGAGTACATGTACATCGCGCTGTCTCGTTCTTTCGCATACATTTCCACATGGCCCGCACCGTCCTCGAAATCTCCCACTCATTGTCAAACCAAGTAAGGATCTCCTTCAACCTGGCTAACTTTGCCTGGTCGCCGCCGGCGATCTGCCTGATTCGCTGCTGCATCCTCTCCATAGATGTCCTTCTGAGTGGTCCGGTGCTAGCTTTGGAAGATGGGAGGAGAGACGGTGGTCTTGCAATAGAGAAGAGGGAGAGGCGAGACGGTGGTTTTGGAATGGAGATGATGGAGAGGAGAGGAGGTGGTTTTGCAATGGAGAAGAGGGAGAGCAGCGTGCGGCAGCGATTTAGGATTGGACGAGAGGGCCGGTGCGCTGTGACTGGATCAAAATCAAAATCAATTTACCCTTCAATTAAGAAAGCGACCCCACATTTATTCTGGGTCATAATTGACCATGATTTTCGCACATAAAATATATGTTATACGTTTCAAAAATAATATAATTTGAAAGTACATTCAGATACGAACCAAACGATACAATTTTTGGTGGCATGCATTCACATTTTGCTTGTCAAATACAGTACGTGGTCAAACTTTGACCCAAAATACGCAAAATAACAAAAAAATACTTCCAAGACCAGTGCCGCTCTTCTCCTCTTAAACCACCGCCGCTCCTCTCCTATTCCAATCTAAATCCAGCGCCGCTCCTCTCCTCTTCCATTTCAAAACCACCACCCCTCCTCTCCTATTCCAATCCAAAACCAGTGTCGCTCCTCTCCCGTTCTAATCCAAAACCAGCGCTGCTCCTCTCCTCTTCCATTCAAAAACCACCGCCGGCGAGTGAAGGTGCTGTGGAGAAGTAGATCGATGGAGGAGTACAACCGACACGTGAGGATCGCAAACGGCGACCCTGTGAAGCTAGCTAGGATGTTGGAGATACAGTCTTGGTTTGACAACAAGGACCAACTAGCGGCGACGGCGACATCCATGGCCAAATATCTGCAACAGAGCGAAAAGGCGGTGATACTCCCGGAGGGAGTCATGCGGGAGTACATAGAGCTGCTCCTCTGGGCCATGGAGCAAACAGATTCACCGAATCCGATCGTGAGGGAGCGGTGGCGGGAGTATCGATCCCAGATGGAGAGTCCACCAGAGATTGAAGGATCGAGCATCTACAGGGTGCCGTTTGTGAGGGTGTCCTGCCAGAGCGAGCCGGTGGAGTCTTCGTCGACCGAACCCAACTGCAAGAGGAGAAAAGCAGTTGGCCCGATGACGCTTCCCCGCCATCCTCTCCCTCGCTGTTCACATCGTCTCACGGGGCGGCTGTCTGCCGCCGAGGAATAGGAGGGGACTGCCCCCCCCCCCCAGCCCAATAGTCGGGCAGGTTGAGAATTGTCAGGAGGAGCTTAGGGTTGTCAGTATTTGCAGGTTGTGAATTGTGTTTTGTGTTGTGTATTTTGAGAGTACTTTCAGATATGAATGTCTTTTGAATTTCAGATTTGCAGTATTGAGCATATGAAGTATTTTATGAATTCTAGAGATCTATTTTTAGCATTTAAAAAATGTAGTTTCATAGGAGTATAAAAGTGCAGACAATGTGATCCTCAAAGAAGAAACTGCAAGTTTCAGTTTCAGATAAGAAACTGCAAGTTCAGTTTCAGATAAGAAACTGCAACTTTCAGAGGCAGAGCATTTATATTAACACGGCCTTTTCAAACAGGGTTAACATCATGTTGGAAGTTTTATTCGTGGTCGAAAATGGAACTGCCAGCCAGTTAACATCATACTGATCAACATTCATGCATAGCACATCTTCATATGAAGCACAATCAAAATGCCCACACAATGTCGAGTGTGCGAAACACAGAGAAAACGAGGGACGAAGTTTTGGCAAGTGTTGGACGTGGTGTGCGTAGATGACAATGGGGACCCACATGTCAATAAAGGCAGAGGGAAAAAATTTGGAGATATTTTCCCTGCACAGGTGGAATCGAACCCGGGCGGAACAGCTGTCGGGTAGTGTCACTTGGCCACTAGGCTAGTTCAGTAGTTTCGTTAATAATAAGGCACTTCCTCAGGTGGTCGGATCCCCTCCTGCGCCTTTGTGCGCTCGCCGCGACGCCGCTGTCTGCCGTTGTGAACATGCTGAACAAACGAGAGGAATCTGGAGAGGACTATACGTGGAGGGGCGGACAGTCGGGACCCACCAGGTCTATGGCCGTACGCAAGCAAGTGCCTCATCGAAAAAATACTTCCTCCTAATGCTATACTGACATTGGGGCCCACGGGTTTGTCAACATAGTTACATTTTTTAGGTGCTTCAACATAGTTACTATAGGAGATAAATTCACAACGAAGCCGGGGAGCTAGCAGGTATCATTTATTATCACTGGGGCAGCAAGTATCAGCTGGGTTTTGGGCTGCCCCGTCTAGGATTTCATTTTTAACATGCATAGCTCACGACCTCGGATGGGAGGTCCATAGGCCTGTTTGTATTTTCTTGAGGGCCGTCATGTATCGACCAGCCTATGGACCTCTCATCCGAGGTTTTATTTTTCCTGAATATCGGCAGCCTAGTTTATGTATTTTTTTGAAGAAAACACAGAGGTCTGTTCTATTTTTCTATATAAGAATAGGAACGCCAGGTCCAACTTATGTTTCCCTTCTAACTATATTATATATATTTAAATTATTTTATATGTTATTATATATTATTTTTATTGTCATCATATATTTAACAGATATTTACATATGTAAGAAAACAATATCCCACATCTTATTAACTTATAAATATAATTTCTTAACAATAAAATCCTGGATTGTTTTGGCACGAAAATCCTAGTGATTGTGTACAAAAGCTTGGTAAGAATTAAGGACGAATGTAATAATATCACTTATTATTTAAATATATTTATAACAAAATGCTCAGCCCCTTTTTATTTTTTAATAACATTGCTGGCCCAACCCAACATTATAATTAGAATCAGCCCAGCAAAATCATGTATTTCGAGGAAGTGCAGATGGCCTGTAATTTTTTAGGAAATAAAATAAATGGGCTGCATGGACGCTACATTATTTTTTCACCCAGCCTAGCTAATGGTTGTAATTCAAAAAAAAGATCAAATTGACTGTGAATTCTACCGCGCAAAAAAAAGACTGTAAATTCTAAAAAATGGGTTGAATACGTGCCACATTTTTGGAGGCTAAAATGTGGGCCAATAGGTCGAAGCCAACGCAAGTCCTTGTCAATTTAGTCAACAAATTATTCTGACATGTTAGCCGTTGGATTTACATCCAACGACCGGCATCCATCTTCAATCTCTCATCTTCTTCCTCCAGCGCCGCCGGGACCACCTCTCGCCTCCTGCTGCTAGCAGCTCTCCTTAGCACGCTTCGCTATGAAGCGCTACTCCACCGTTGTCCGGGCCATTCCTCCACCCCTCCACACCTCCTGTTGTTCTCCACCGATTGTTGAACCACACCGCACTAGAACTAGTTAACCCTCGTACAACTCTCCGTCTGCGACTCTACTCCCGCGTCTTCCCATCTCTGGCTCGTTGTTGTACGGGGCCTCGCCGTCGTCCACCACCTTGGATGCGCTCGGCGCGGTGTGGTCAACATGGTCAACAAACGACACCATCAGAAGTAGACTGTGCGTGGAGAGGCTGAAAGCTGGGTCCACGGCCGCACACAAGGAAATGCCTCCTTATTACTCTTAAAATAATGATTCCTCCACCTGACTTCTGGGACCCACCGGAAGGGCCTCTGTATTTCGCGAAAGAAACGTGCCCCTCGCTGACAGGTCGGACCCACCAGCTATCTTAGCACGCAAGGAAGTGCCTCCTTATTACGCACGAAAAAATGAATACTCCCCCTGCCAGCTGGAACCCAGCATAGTGGGAGGCTGACTTGTGGGCCTACCAAGTTGACGGGGACGGAGGGCTTTGTCAACTTAGTCAATATGAACGATTCTAGCTCTTGTTACCATACGATGTTCATCCAACGGCCGTAGTGCTTCTTCAACCTCTGGTCTTCTTGCTCCAGCCGCCCAAACCAGCGCCGGCCGTGCCGCGTGCTCCTGCCTCCTGTGGCCGGTTGTGATGTCACGGAGGCCTCACCACCCCCTACTACTCCCACCGCTGGCCAGGCCATCCCTCTACTCACCCACACCCCCTGTTAGTCTCCGGTGACGGCAGCCTCACACCGCAGCCGAACCAGTGAACCCTCGTACTCCTCTTCGCATGGGCATCCACTGCTGCGTCTTCCCCGGCTCCGCGTCGTCCCCTTCCTAGGCCTCGCCGTCGTCCACCGCCGTGGTGCTCTCGACGCGGCGTGGTCAATGTGGAAAACGACCGACTTCCATCGGAAGAGTACTGTACATGGAGAGGCTAACAGCTAGGTCCACGGCAGCCACAAGGAAGTGCCTCCTTATTATGCGCAAAATAATTATTCCTCCACCTGACAGCAGGGACCCATCGGACGGGCCACCGTATTTCACGAAAAAAACGTTTCCCCCCTGACTGCTGGGACCCACCAGCTACACCTTCGCACGCAAGTAAGTGCGTCCGGGCAAAAAAAACGATTCGCCCCCCTGACTGCTGGGATCCACCAGCTACATCTTCGCACGCAAGGAAGTGCCTGACAGTCGGGACCCACCTAGTCGAAGCGTACGTAGCGTTGTCATTCTGGTCGCGAACGTGTACGTACATACTGGTTGATGTAGAGGCGCGCACGTGTCGTAGTAGAGGCGCGCACGTTGCATGTACACGTACATAGAACGGCCAGGGTGCAAGAAAGAAAATACAGCCACGTAGGTACATATGGGCGGGGTCTCGAACGCCAACTCGCGCATAAATACGGCCAGGGCTCGTGTACATGGCTGGGTCAGAATGGAGAAACTGCGTCAACGTCTTGTTCATGGGGAGGCAACGGAATGCGTCATGTTCATCGGGAGGCAACGGAATGCGTCGTGTTCATCAGGAGGCAACGGAACGCGTGGGAGCCAACCGGCTTGGACGGAACAGGCGATGGAAACGAGGCTTGGCGTACCGCACAATGGAGGACACGGCCTTATGTTCGACCGGCCACGTTCGAAACAGGATCCTTTTCATCGAGAGGGGTCTGGCGTACCGCAAAACGGAGGAAACGGACCTCCAACGGTCGAAACAGGGTCCTGTTGATCGGGAGGGGTGTGGCGTACCGCAAAACGGACGAAACGGACTTGTGTTGGAGCGCTACGGTCGAAACGGGGGTCCTGTTCATCGGGAGGGGTGTGGCGTACCGCAAAACGGGACTCCACGGGATACTGTTCATCTCCACCATCGACCTCCTCCAGCCTCCATGGGCTACTGTTCATCCACCGTCGACCTCCTCCAACCTCCACGGGCTCCTGTTCATCCAGCCTCCACCGCGCGCTACTCAACCGGCTACTGTTCAACCACCCCTCTCCACGGGCTCCTGTTCAACCACCCCTCCACGGGCTACTGTTCATCCACCCCTCCACCGTCTGCTGTTCATCCAGCCCTCCACGGGGTCGTCCTGTTCATCCAGCCCTCCACGGGGTCCTGTTCATCCAGCCCCAACCGGCTCGATCGATCGGGGTCCTATTCATCCAGAGGCAACGCCACGGGGTCCTGTTCATCCACCCCCACCTCTCACTGTTCATCCAACCCCCCCCCCCCCGCGCAACGCTCACTGTTCATCCAGAGGCAGCATCGATCGGCTTCAGTTAGCAGTAGTAGCGAAGGAATCGCCCGATCGGTTCAGTTAATAGCCTTCGATCGATTGCTCGGGTTCAGTAACGCGTAGCCTGCAGTACAATCGCTCGGGTTCAGTTAGAGCCCAACGCCTCGCTCGGGTTCAGTTAGAGCCAACGCCTCGCACACACGCGCGTACGTGTACGAGAGAAACGCGCATCGCTCGGCCCCCGACCACCCACCGTAACCGGGAACTCCCCGAAATTTTGCTCACCCTCGCTTCTACCATGGTTTTTTCCGTCATGGATGGCCCAAAGAATGTCATGCAGCTGTGTCTCCGGCCCGCCCAGGACGAAAAGCCCATTTCTGTCATGATTTTTTGTCATAGAAGTAGGAGCCCACCACATCTATGATGATACCGGGTTTTGTCACAATTATTGTCATAGAAGTGTCATAAGTATGACAGAAAAAAATTCGTTCGGCCCAAAATGTCACGGATGTGTCTTTTTTTGTGGTGATAGAAGCAAGACCAATAATTTCATCCTTACTAGGCAATTCTTTATCATGGGGTTGTCTATGAAATTTAGCAAAATTAAACTCATGAGACATATCCCCCAAGCCTATTGTAACAACATCCTTTTCACAATCAATCTTAGCATTAACAGTATTCAAGAAAGGTCTACCAAATATAATGGGACAAAAGCTATCTTGTGGGGAACCAAGAACAAGAAAATCAGCAGGATATTTAACTTTTCCACACAAGACTTCAACATCTCTAACAATCCCAATCGGTGAAATAGTATCTCTATTTGCAAGCTTAATAGTAACATCAATATCTTCTATTTCAGCGGGTGCAATATCATGCATAATTTCTTCATATAAGGAATGAGGTATTGCACTAGCACTAGCACCCATATCACATAAGCTATGATAACAATGATCTCCTATTTTAACAGAAATAACAGGTATGCCTACAACAGGTCTATGTATCTTAGCATCGGGTCTAGCAATGTTAGGAGCCTGTTCATAGAAATAAATAACATGCCCATCAATATTATCAGCTAAGAGATCTTTAACCATAGCAATACTAGGTTCAACTTTAATTTGCTCAGGAGGTGTATATGTTCTAGTATTACTTTTACGAACCATAGTTGAAGCTTTAGCGTGATCCTTTATCCTAACAGGGAAAGGTGGTTTCTCAACATAAGTAGTAGGAACTATAGGATCATTATAAGTGATAGTCTTTTCTTCAACTTCAATAGGTGCGACTACTTTTACTTCAGGGGGAGGATTATATTTAAACCACTTCTCCTTAGGGAGATCAACGTGAGTAGCAAATGATTCACAGAAAGAGGCTACTATCTCAGAGTCAAGTCCATATTTAGCGCTAAATCCACAAAAAGCATCAGTATCCATAAAAGATTTAACACAATCAAACTTAGGTGTCATACCTGACTCCTTACCATCGTCGGAACCCCAATCTTCAGAGTTGCGTTTAATTCTTTCCAATAAGTCCCACTTGAATTCAATAGTCTTCAGCATATAAGAACCAGCACGGGAAGTATCAAGCATGGATTGATTATTACGAGAAAGTCGAGCATAAAAATTCTGAATAATCATTTCTCTTGAGAGCTCATGATTGGGGCATGAATATAACATTGACTTAAGCCTCCCCCAAGCTTGAGCGATGCTTTCTCCTTCGCGAGGCCAAAAATTATATATATAGTTACGATCACGATGAACAAGATGCATAGGATAGAACTTCTGGTGAAATTCCAATTTTAATCGTTTATAGTCCCAAGATCCCGTATCATCACATAGCCTATACCATGTCAATTTGTCTCCCTTCAAAGATAAAGGCAAGACCTTCCTCTTGACAACATCATTGGGCATACCTGCAAGCTTAAATAATCCACAAACTTCATCCACATAGATAAGGTGCAAATCGGGATGCAATGTTCCATCTCCTACAAAGGGATTAGCTAGCAGTTTCTCTACCATACCCGAAGGAATTTCACAGTAAACATTTTCAGTAGGTTCAATAGGTTGAGGAGCAACTCTTTGCTCTACTGGACGGGGTGAAGATACCCCGAAGAAGCCCCTCAAAGGATTAGTTTCCATAGTAATAAGTGACAATAAATTTCAGCACACTATATAAATGTTCCCTTACCAAGTTCCACTCACCAAAGGCGCTTCACTCCCCGGCAACGGCGCCAGAAAAGAGTCTTGATGACCCACAAGTGTAGGGTATCTATCGTAGTCCTTTCGGTAAGTAAAAGTGTCGAACCCAACGAGGAGCAGAAGGAAATGACAAGCAGTTTTCAGTAAGGTATTCTCTGCAAGCACTGAAATTATAGGTAACAGAGAGTTTTGTGGTAAGATAATTTGTAACGGGTAACAAGCAATAAAAGTAAATAAGGTGCAGCAAGGTGGCCCAATCCTTTTTGTAGCAAAGGACAAGCCTGGACAAATTCTTATAATGAGAAAAGCGCTCCCGAGGACACATGGGAATTATCGTCAAGCTAGTTTCATCATGTTCATATGATTCGTGTTCGTTACTTTGATAATTTGATATGTGGGTGGACCCATGCTTGGGTACTGCCATTTCTTGGACAAGCATCCCACTTATGATTAACCCCTATTGCAAGCATCCGAAACTACAAAAGAAGTATTAAGGTAAACCTAACCATAGCATGAAACATATGGATCCAAGTCAGCCCCTTACGAAGCAACGCATAAACTAGGGTTTAAGCTTCTGTCACTCTAGCAACCCATCATCTACTTATTACTTCCCAATGCCTTCCTCTAGGCCCAAATAATGGTGAAGTGTCATGTAGTCGACGTTCACATAACACCACTAGAGGAGAGACAACATACATCTCATCAAAATATTGAACGAATACCAAATTCACATGACTACTAATAGCAAGACTTCACCCATGTCCTCAGGAACAAACGTAACTACTCACAAAGCATATTCATGTTCATGATCAGAGGGGTATTAATATGCACTAAGGATCTGAACATATGATCTTCCACCAATTAAACCAACTAGCATCAACTATAAGGAGTAATCAACACTACTAGTAACCCACAGGTACCAATTTGAGGTTTTGGTACAAAGATTGGATACAAGAGATGAACTAGGGTTTGAGAGGAGATGGTGTTGGTGAAGATGTTGATGGAGATTGGCCCCCTCCCGATGAGAGGAGCGTTGGTGATGACGATGGCGATGATTTCCCCCTCCCGGAGGGAAGTTTCCCCGGCAGAACAGCTCCGCCAGAGCCCTAGATTGGTTCCGCCAAGGTTCCACCTCGTGGCGGCGGAGTCTCATCCCGAAAGCTTGCTTATGATTTTTTTCTCGGACGAAAGACTTCATATAGCAGAAGATGGGCACCGGAGGGCCACCAGGGGCCCACGAGGCAGGGGGCGCGCCCAGGGGGGTAGGGCGCGCCCCCCACCCTCGTGGCCAGGGTGTGGGCCCCCTCTGGTATTTTCTTCGCTCAATATTTTTTATTATTTCCAAAAAAACTTCTGTGGAGTTTCAGGACTTTTGGAGTTGCGCAGAATAGGTCTATAATATTTGCTCCTTTTCCAGCCCAGAATTCCAGCTCCCGGCATTCTCCCTCTTCATATTAAACCTTGTAAAATAAGAGAGAATATCCATAAGTATTGTGACATAACGTGTAATAACAGCCCATAATGCAATAAATATCAATCTAAATGCATGATGCAAAATGGACGTGTCAGGCTACAAGTGATATGCATATATGGGAGGTATATTTTCAAGCTTGATGTTAAGTGTTTCAAGGGCAATATTTTTGTGAAGCATTGGGAGCTGAATCAAATGAATTATTCTTCACAATATTTTTCTATGAGAAGCCAACATCAGCAAATTGATTATGAGGCTGGCCTATTGACCTGGATTTTCAAGAAGGAAATGACAAGGACTTAAGGATGTTCAGGTGCCGGCTTACAAGAATATTTAACCCGGAGCACAACCTGTCAAATTTGTTCTTGTGTTTATGTTGCAGGATTAGTTTTACATGGATAAATCCAAATTAAACTAGGGGCTAATGTCGGGGATGACATACCCCGCGGTATGACCCGGCCGGAGATATGACCCGGTCAGGACTTGGTATTTCATTGATGACAAGCCAGATTATAAGCCAGGTTATAAGCCAGATGGTAAGCCGATAGATAATGGTAAGCCAGATGGTAAGCCGGCAGATAATGGTAAGCGAGATGGTAAGCCGGCAGATAATGGTAAGCCAGATGGTAAGCCGGCTGATAATGGTAAGCCAGATGGTAAGCCGGCAGATAATGGTAAGCCAGATGGTAACCCGGCAGACAGAGTCGCCTGGGGTTAATAAACCCGAGACGTTAAGAAGCCCAAGACGTTAAGAAGCCCATGGAGAGAAGCCCGTGATGAGAAGTCAGAATAGTTTAAGTCCTACTCCTACTAGGACTCCACATGTAACCCGCCCCTTCAACTTATATAAGGAGGGGCAGGGCACCCCAAGAGGAGCAGGAAATAATCCTAAGGCTAGACACAACTAGGAGAGTCGGATATACGGCGACTCCCTCGTGATGATAATGAGACCTGGCCACAAACAGCATGTAGGGTTGTTATCGGATGATGTTTCCCGGGGCCCGAAGCTGTCTAAACCCTTGTCTTGTGTTGCGTCTCTTGATTCCGATCAACCCCTCTCAAGCTATCACATAGATGCGTTGGCCTGACGACTAAGTCCTCACACTACGACATCTGTCGTGATAATTCCATGACAGCAGGCAAATATGTGTCCACAACATGTGATTGGTTAAACATCAGATTATAAGTGAAGTCATGAATCCTTCCTTTAAGGATTTTATGCTCTTTTAAAGCATCAAAATCTAAATACTGAGTGGGTAGGATAGGATCAAAGGGCAAAGGTGAAACACCCGGCCCTTGTGCTAGACGTGTGGCATAAATTCCACCATAGAACCAGCCACTTTTGGCGTTATGCTGAAGTCTACGTGCAACAATCGCTCCAAGGTTATAATTACTTTCACCAGTGAGAGCGGTATGAACGAGGCTCAAGTCTGGCGCACAAAGTATGCTACAGTCTTGCTTGCCTACTATGCATTTCCCGTTAAATAATGCAAAGTACTGAACTGTGGGAAAGTGAATGCTCTTTATTCTTCCTTGTCTCACTCCCCTATTTTCACCGTAACAAAGGCTAGTCATGAAAGACTCATACTCAGCCTTTGATGGCTCATCAAGCGAACCCCAAAATGGAAGTTTGCAATGGTAAGCAAAATTCTCTAGTGGAATAGTAAATGGGTTATCATAAAGCATAAACGACACCCTAGACTCACGTGGAAAATATTTAAATCCTTTGACAAATGATTCAGTGAGAAGTTGGTGTTGTTCACACTTATCTGAAAGGTAGGGACCGAGGCCGACATTGTGAACATATTACTTAAATTCCTCCTTGATGCCTGCACGCACCATATATTCGTCGCAAGGCCATAAGCATGTTTTTGTGGCAGCATCTCGCGTGGAACTTTCACTTGGTTCAACATAAGACCGGCGAGAAGAACTATCACTAGAAGATGCCCCCGAGGATCGTCTCCTCGAAGAACTCCTTCCAAATAGGTTCATCATGTCCGCATAAAATTTTTCCTATTGAACAAAAATCTGAATTTTTAGTCCACAAAATTTTCTCAACAAAACTTAAGAAAATTGATAGCAACTACTCATAGGGATACATAGAGGCCATAACAAGCATTCAAACTACTTAGAACACTAATAATTGAACATGCAAGCACATCTACAGCAGTACCAAGAGTAGCTAATTATTCAAAGTATAAACCACTAAAACCAAAACTAATTGGACAAATGGTGGAATCACATACCAAGCAACAAATCCCCGAAACAATTTCGGAGACGAAGCTTTGAGCAAAGAGATCGAAATGAGCGGGTTTGAGCTAAAGAACACGGGAGAGAAGGCAATGGGGATTTTTTTTCTAGAGGTGAGTGATGATGTGCGCTAAAGAGATAAGTGAGGGGGTCCACGTGGGGACCACAACCCACCAGGGTGTGCCTGGGGGTGCTGGCGCGCCCAGGTGGGTTGTGCCCACCTGGTGCACCCCCCTCTGGTATTATTTACACCAAAAATTCTTAAATATTTAGAAAAAAAATCATATAAAATTTTCAGGGCATTCTGAGAACTTTTATTTTTGGGTCATTTTTTATCTCACGGGAAATTCAGAAAACAGACAAAGCATGGCATTTTATTTTATTTAACTAATAAAAATAGAGAAAAAAAGTAGGGACAGAAGGTAGTGCTTACTAAATTCATCAACTTTATACCGTTCAAAAATGATTCATTCATAAGGTTAACCAGGTCTTATTAACAACCACTTTCGATTAGCATGAAACCGAAGAACTTTCATAAATCACTAAGTTACCTCAACGGGGATATGCATCTCCCCAACAATAAGCATTTCATATTTCTTTTTGACAGTAGGTAGAGGTATTTGAAAACTTCCAATAGTGATTGTCGGAGATTTTTCAATAACATTAATACCATTCACTTGGAATTGTTACTTCGGAAAGTGCACCATATGCTCATTACCATTAATATGAAAAGTGACCTTGCTTTTATTGCAATCAATAATAGCCCCTGCAGTATTCAAGAAGGGTCTACCAAGGATAATCGACATGTTGTCGTCCTCGGGCATCTCAAGTATAACAAAGTCAGTCAAAATAGTAACATTAGCAACAACAACAGGCACATTCTCACAGATACCGATAGGTGTGGCAGTTGACTCACCAGCCATTTGCAAAGATATTTCAGTAGGTGTGAGTTTATTCAAGTCAAGTATTTTATATAAAGAGAAAGGCATAACACTAACACCAGCTCCTAAATCACACAAAGTAGTTTTCACATAATTCTTTTTGATAGAGCAAGGTATAGTTGGTATTCCTAGATCTCCAAGTTTTTTAGGTACTCCATCTTTGAAAGTATAATTAGCAAGCATAGTGGAGATTTCAGCTTCCGGTATTTTTCTCTTATTAGTGATGATGTCTTTCATATACTTTACATAAGGAGGCATTTTCAAGATATTAGTCAAGCGATTACGCAAAAAGACTGGCCTCAACATTTCAGCAAAGCGTTCAAATTCTTCATCATCTTTCTTTTTAGTTGACTTGGGTGGAAAAGGCATAGGTTTTTGAACCCACAGTTCTCTTTCTTTACCGTGTTTTCTAGCAATGAAGTCTCTTTTATCATACCTTTTATTCTTAGGTTGTGGGTTATCAAGATCAACAGGTGGTTCTATCTCAACATCATTATCTGGTTCTTTTTCATTATTTGGTGGAGTATCTTCATGAACATCAACATTATCTTTTTCATTATCACTAGGTGAGTGTTCATTACCAGATTGAGTTCCAGCATCTAAGATAGAAGTTTCATTATCATTATCAGGAGGTTTTTCTATTTCAGGTTCACTAGGAGTATGCGAAGTCCTATGATTTTTCTTTTTCTTTTTATAAGGACTAGGTGCACTAGTGTCAGCTCTTTGTGAATCTTGTTCAATTCTTTTTGGGTTTCCCTCGGGATAAAGTGGTTCCTGAGTCATTTTACCCCCTCTAGTTGCAACTCTAACAACAAAGTCATGCATATTATGATTCATTTCATCAAGTAATTCTCTTTATGATTTAGCAACTTGTTCTAACTGGGTTTGAACCATAGAAGAATGTTTTCCAACACCTCTAACATCATTTGAGATTCTAAATAACAAGTCACTCAAGTGAGCAATCATATCAGAATTATATTTCAGTTGTTTCATAACATTTGCATTGAAGTGGTCTTGTTTTCTAATATAGTTTTCAAACTCAAAAAGGCATTGACTAGGATGAATATTGTGAGGGTTATCATTTTCATTGAACTTCATAAGGGAATTTACCTCTACCACCTTAGGCATTGGTGGTGTTTTAAGCCCATGTATTTCTTCAATAGGAGGTAAATTTTTAACATCCTCAGCTTTAATACCTTTTTCCTTCATGGATTTCTTTGCCTCTTGCATATCTTCAGGACTGAGATATAATATACCCCTCTTCTTCGGAGTGGGTTTAGGCGGTGGTTCAGGAAGAGTCCAATCATCATAATTTTTCAATATGTTATTCAATAATATTTCACCTTGAGCAATAGTTCGTTCCCTGAGAACACAACCAGCACCACTATCTAGGAAGTCCCTAGAAGCATCGCTTAGTCCATTATAGAAGATATCAAGTATTTCATTTTTCTTAAGAGGATGACCAGGCAAAGCATTAAGTAATTTGCAAAGCCTCCCCCAAGCTTGTGGGAGACTCTCTTCTTTAGTTTGCACAAAGTTAAATATTTCCTGTAAGGCAGCTTGTTTCTTATGAGCAGGAAAATATTTTTCAGACAAGTAATAAATCATATCCTAGGGACTACGCACACAACCAAGAGTAAGAGTATTGTACCAAGCTTTAGCATCACCCTTTAATGAGAAAGGAAATAATTTGAGAATAAAGTAATAGCGAGTTTTCTCATCATGGGTGAAAAGGGTGGCTATATCATTCAAGTTAGTAAGATGTGCCACAACAGTTTCAGTTTCATAACCATGGAAAGGATCAGATTCAACCAAAGTAATTAACTCTGGGTCGACAGAGAATTCATAATCCTTATCAGCAATAAAGATAGGTGAAGTAGCAAACTTAGGATCACATTTCATTCTAGCATTCAGAGATTTTTCTTTATACTTGCATAGTAATTTTTCTAGATTATCTCTATCCTTACAAGCAAGAATATCTCTAGTTGTTTATTCAATCATAACATAACCTTCTGGTACCTTATGAAATTCATATCTAGGCACTACAAGAAATATGTCAACTTGTTACCTTGACTATTGGTCACTGAAAGGTCATTGTTTTTCATTTGCGACCTTTTTGTGACCAAAAACAGAAGGTCAAAAGCTGGCAGTCGTAAACTGAAATTAATGACCTTCACTGTGAGAAGGTCGTAGACGTTTATGACCAAAACAGAAGGTCGTTGAACCCATGACCTTTTGTTTTGGTCACTGGTTGTCTGCCCAGGCCACGTCTGATCCGACGTGGCAATCTGACGTGGCAAAATTGCGACCAATTGAAAAGGTCACTGACAAGATTCAGCCCGGTCCGATTAGGTGTTTTACATGGGCCGAGCCCAACTTTTTTGGCCTTTTATGCTTTTTCAAACAGATTTTTTCTGCTACATGGCTGGGCCTTTTCTATTTGGGCCTCAGCCTTTTTTCCATTTATTTTTTCAACATAATACCATTTGGGGCAAGGCCTTTTTGCAACGCAAGAATTAATTTGTCCAACATTGTTTGGGCCAAGGCCTCTTCCAGCCCATCAATATTTTCAGCCCACTAGTGTAAAAGGACTAGACGACAGATAAATAATTGACTTTTTTCAGGGTTGTTGTCAAAGCAACGTTTGTTTCATCATACATCATTTGTTGTGAATGAATCTTCATCACATTATAGACATGAGAAGCAGCGACTAAAAGATTGTCATCAGCCATGTTCAAATAACATTACAGCTCCAGCAACCTACAGGAAGGCCAAACAGAAAAGAAATCGCTGAAAAGAAACGCTGATCACTAGCTTAGATATTCGGAGATCACTGCTATGCTGCCAATTATATTTGATTGCAACCCTTCCAGTTTGGCTCCAGCATCATCTCTCATAACCTAAAAGAAGGAACATAAACCAGCATTAGAATTTGCAACTTTTTGTCCTGCCAAAATATTAGTGCTTGTTTAAACCAAAGGATTGATGGCAAAAGTTATCTCCATAGCCGTTTGTTGGATACTGATGGTAGTTTGAGTTGGTAGGCTGATTAGTTCAGTAAGTGTGTTAAACAACCAGGTGCATTTTTCTCTATAGCCGGACGAGGTATATAGTTCAAAGTGTGTTAAGCATGTGACACAAAACATTTTTTCTATTTGAGCATGATAGACCATAAAAATAACTTCCTAATTGCAGGTTTACTAGCTATAGGTCATGTTGTCGGCAACCAAAAGCATTAGGCGATGAAGAACAATATATTTGTAATGCAATCCGTTAGCCAACCACCAATATGATAGTCATGTGGGTATTACATCAGGAAGAAGCCAACAGATAAGTACAGATGACAAGAAACAAGAACAGAGAGGTCGTACATCACATGGCACATGCATATCTCCATGACACCAACCAAGCAAGGAATGTACAAACAAGAAGCGCACCTTTGGTGTCTCATCATTGGTCATGATAGGTGTGCTAGGAGGTGGTTGACGAGCCTTCCTTCTTGTCATGCTTGGTCATGATCTGGATAGCAAAAAGCGGGAGGGGAGGAACATCAAGTAAAGCATGTATGGAACATCATAATGACAATACTGAGATCACTCAAGCAATCCTAATGATGCACAAACCTCACAATGTCGCCAACAAGGCAAGAACCTCCTTGATCTTATCCTTGAAGTTCTCTAGCTCCAGGTTATTCAGCAGTTCGATATTTGCTCAACCGTGTGTGTACATGCATCAGGGCATACATAAAATGTTCAAGTTATATTCTCAGCTAACTGTGATGTATCAAAATAATTAATTCAGGACTTAAAAGGTAAAAATTGAGCTTAGACATGAAACTTTAAAGCACTCATTTCAACCATGTTCAGATAAACTTGAGGTAAATTAGCAATAAGGATATTGGTTACAAGCTAGGTGAAATGCAAACAGAGTCCTATTGTATTGATGGATCCTAACTTGTTTAAACTAGAGCAGATTGTTCAACTAGTGCAATCTAGCAGTCTAAAAAGAGAGAAGTATGTTCATTCTCAGTTACACATTAACTAGAACAGAAATGAGAGACACATCATTAGAAAAGAAATGAGAGACACTAATATAAGCAAGAACTTTCAACAAGTACACATTAATTATAACATAGTGCTATAGCACTGTTGTTGTTTGAATATTAAAACCAGTAGTTGTCAGCTATGGAGCATCGCTCATTGAGCATCATTAGTATGTCAGCTAGCAAAATCCTCATGTACTAACTTAGACAAATTTGTCATACTAATGCTAGAGAAAATAATTGTTTGCACATCATCGTCCAGGACCTTTACACAACTATATGCAACACAATCACAAGTGACATTTACACAAGCAACACAAACAAATAATTGAATCATTCAATCAATTGGCGAGGCCCAAAAAAATTATTATGGGGTGTCACATAGCTACAGAAACCATATCATGAATAAACCAAACATTTGCAAAAGTAGAGCAAGGTTCTCTCAATGATTGTAGCCTTTGATATATTTATAGTACCTACTTCCTAAAGGATCATTTCATCTAAACCCCTACCTGACTAAACTAACAAGTGATCAAATTACAGACAAAAACAAGTGGCAGTAGCTAACAAAGTGGCAGCAGCTCAAAACAAGTAGAACATCTGTTGATAAGCAAAGGAAAAAAGCTAAACACATGTTTGGTCAGAAGAACTAAAAGCTAAATCATGTCATTCTAGGAAGAATGTCTCAGGCAAAATACAAAACATGTGGCCTAGAAAATAGGTCAGCAAGTTACAAATATCTGATCAATGGTAGAGCCAGACAACGGTCTGCGCGAGCTGGAGCGGCCTCTCGATTGCCGACGTACACGTCCAGGTGACCCGTCTGGAGTAGCACGTAGTAGAGCACCTGCACCCTGCGAATCATTCAACGAGTCATCAACAAGAAAGGGGATCGAGAATTCAAAGTGGGGAGGAAGCAGATAACCGTCCAAAGAAGACAAACCAGTTATAGATGGAGAGGTAGGCATGCTCGAGTGTCAACACCATCGCTGCTGCCGCTGTCCAAATCGGGGTGTCAAGGAGGAAGCGATCCGAAGCAACAAAAACTGAGCAAAATTAAAAGCATCAGTTGCCAGAAGCATGTAGGCAGCAGTACTGTATACAGCTGTTACTGAATATAAATACTGAACTACAACGGCATACAAGTTTGAATACTGCACTATATAAATACTACACTACATATTACAGCAGCATGATAGAAATGTACTCCAATATATTCACACAAGCACACAGAAAATATACACCTTCAAAAGTTGGTGTAAGAATAAAATGGCTGGCACTTGGGTGTCAAATGTACAACTGCAAAGGACACGACAGCTACAGCTATGTGAGCCTGCCTGATAGGTAGGTCAGGCAACTTGACTCGGTGAACTGGGAACGATCTAAGACGGACAATAAGAATGGACAGCAAGTAATACAGACCAACAACAATTTTGATATAACCTTTGCCCAGAAATCCAACATCGTGTAAGTAATACAGACCAACAACGACTGGTAGTAACTATCCTTTTTTTCTAAAGAATGGATGGCCATTGACATACTCTTTGCTGACATGGTTCTAGTGTTCACTGAACCATGTTTTCTTAATTCGCCTGATTCAGCCAACAACCAATAAGAAGACATCTTTTTCAGGACATGAATCCTACATCTAGTAGTAATCAACGATCCCGCACAGCTACCACTACTAGCACGAGTCAGAAGGAACAGAGAAGAGAGCCTCACCTTTCCAGGACGAGGAGGTGGCCGGGCTCACGGCCAACGGCTTGGGCGAGGGCAGCGGGATGAGTTGCTGCTCCTGCTCGGGCCCAGGCCAGGAGCGGCGACAGACAAGCGGGCCGGAGCTCGAGATCGAGGAGCGCGGGTGGCGCGGATCCGGAGCATCGACAGATGGGAGCGGGTGTGGGCGGCCTGGATCCTCGCGGGCCAGATCCCGGCAATGCGGCCGCAAGTAGGTGGCTTGGCTCACGGCCAACGGCCAGATCTAGCCAATCCATGCCGTCGGGGCCATCCCGCCCATGGTGTCCCGGTGCTCGAGCAAGGACGGCATCTTGGATCTAGGAGGGAGAAAACGCGAGGTGAGGAAGTGACGGGCGGATGTGAAGAGGAGGAGATGGAGTGGAGGGACGCACCTGAGTCGCCGGACCACGCCGGGCGAAACCCTAGCGACGGGAGACAGCCGCGGATGGCGCTGGAGGACGCGTGCACCCCGCCCATGCCGCCGGCGAGCCTCTGGTCCAGCTGGTGTTGCTGTTGCATGATGGCGACGCCCTGGACTGGATCCGATGCTGCACCTCCAGCCCGCGGATCCAGAGCTCGGCCGCCATGGCTGCGCCGCGGGCTAGGGTTTCGGGCGCTTCGGGGCGTGAGGATTCAGGCTCCTCGCCATCGACGGCCATGGTGCGGGGGTGGCGGCGGCTAGGGTTTGGCGAGCGGGTGCGGGTGCAGGAGAGAAGGGTTGGAATGGTGGGGAGTGGGGGCGTGGGCGCTGCGTGGGTGAGGGGGTGAGAGGGCTACGTGGGTGAGAGGGTGAGGGGATGAGGTTCGCCGTTGGATCCCGGAGCATCCGACGGTGTCTGATGCATGATCCGCGTGATATGCCTATAGACCAATCAGAACGCAACAAACAATTTGAAGACTTTATGACCTACTAAATAGGTCACAAAAAATCATTTTCCATTTTTCAGTGCTCAAAATGAGTTCTTTTTTGTAAAAGACCTACCAAATATTTGTTCAAATGATATTCTTTACATTCTTTATTTGTTCAAAATGAGTTCTTTATACTCTGCAAAAGTTTACATCTTGGAATAGTAAACTGTATCGACAAAGGGATTTTTTATATTATTTGCACAAAAAATCATTTTCCATTTTTCGAGTGCCCCAAATGAGGTTTTTTTGTGAAGGACCTACCAAATAATTGTTGCAAAATTGGACAAAATCATTTTTCTAAAATACTAGGCCATATTTAATGCACAATTGACCAAATGGTTAGGTGTAAAAAGTTTTGATCCACCTCTGGTGAAAAAGACAAATTTCCGCCGATTCAGTTGGAAGCGGGTCAAATTTGAACTGCGACTGCCTCATAGTTTGCTATTTATTTTTTCCAAAAATCATTTATAGTTACATAAGTACCTATTTAATCATAAATACATGGTTTGGTGGCGATACGTCGAGGTTTGGACGGTGGCCGAGGGCCCCAACTCTAGAGCGCGTAAACTAGCATGCCCGCCGCGTGGTCACCGCGTGACCGTGGCATTGCCATGTGTTCTGGGCGGCCTAGGCATGTCTAGTGGGTTGGGCACTCCCCAGGTAGGTGCTAGGAAGAAAATCACAACATAAGATTCTCACGAGCAGACCCATCGATGCTCAAACATGAATAAGAAGCCAAGTGTTTGATTAGCGGTTGGGGAAATGCACATGGCTAATGTGCGTGAGCTTTGGCTGAGGATGATCAGTTACTAAGAAGACCGTCTTCACAAATTTTCAGCTCAAAAGGAGGACCCTAGGTGGTACTTGCTTTGCAAAGTACCACACTGGACATAAATACGAATGTTGAAGCTGGGCTCAAAATAATGAATGGATTGAGCTGGCATTTGGTGGAGGATGGTTATTTGGGCATAGGAAAGCACTGTAGAAAATGGATACCATTTGGACATGCCAAAGTGGTACTTCCTTCACAAAATGCTGCTCTAAACAGAATAGGAAAATGAATATTGTTGAGTTACTTTTGAACTAGGCAAGGAATGTTTTGACATATTTGATGAAGATATGATCCAAACAATTTATGAGAATTTTTTGGGAATTTTTGGAATAACAGAAATATAGGTTGCTTCACAACCTAGGGCAAAAATTGACACATGGGCATGACACATAGGCAAAACTGATGAGATGGCGCCTAGTCATCACAACCCACCACAATCTACAAGGCTATGACCATCTATATTGGTCGTTAACAACTAGAAATAAGGCAGCGGACCAGCAATGTTTGCTTTATGACCATTTCGTGTAAGGAAATTACGACCTTTCTGACCAAAATGGTCGCAATGGTTTAGGGTTTGGAGCCCCCGAACAGCTTTTGACCAATTGGTCTCAAATGGTCATAGATCTATGACCAATTCTTCCAGGGTCACTGACAGAAGGTCACTAGTTGACATATTTCTTGTAGTGAGGAAGGCTAGTTCTAGTAGGTGTTTCAGGAGTTTCAGTTTCAAGCTCATCATCAGATTCAACAACATCATGTTGTATTACTCTAGCAATTTGTTCATCAAGAAAATCACCAAGTGGCACATCATCATTATCAAGCAAGGTACTAGCATCATCATAAGCATCATTCATAGTAGAAGTAGCATCATCAATAACTTGCGACATATTAGAATTCATAGCATGTGGTGGTGTTGCAAGTTTACTCATAACAGAAGGTGAATCTAAAGCAGAACTGGATGGTAGTTTCTTACCTCCCCTCGTACTTGAGGGAAATATCTTAGGCTTAGGATCCTTTAGATTCTTCATAGTGATAATATGATAATAATCCCAAGTGACTCAACAAATATTGCTATGCTCCCCGACTACGGCGCCAGAAAAAAGTCTTGATAACCCACAAGTATAGGGGATCGCAATAGTTTTCGAGGGTAGAGTATTCAACCCAAATTTATAGATTCAACACAAGGGGAGCCAAAGATTATTTGAAGGTATTAGCAGCTGAGTTGTCAATTCAACCACACCTGGAGATTAATTATCTGCAGCAAACTGATCAGTAGCAAAGTAGTTTGATAGTTTTGATGATAGTAGCAGCAGCAACGGTAACGGTAACAGTGATAGCAGTATTTTTGTAGCAAGTGTAACAGTGATGATAGTAGTAGTAACTTAGCAGAAACAATATAGGATAAATTCGTAGGCATTGGATCGGTGACTTGTTGGATGATATTCATCATGTGACAGTTATAACCTAGGGCGATATGGCACTAGCTCCAGTTCATCGTTATAATGTAGGCATGTATTCCGTAAATAGTCATACGTGCTTTATTAAAAGAACTTGCATGACATCTTTTGTCCTACCCTACCGGAACAAAGCATTAACATATAGTGAATACATGAACTCCTCAAACTACGGTCATCACCGGGAGTGGGCCCGGTTGTTGTCACTCCGGGGTTGCCGGATCATAACACGTAGTAGGTGACTATAACTTGCAAGATCGGATCTAAAACATGGATATAATGATGAATTCATAAACGGTTTAGATTTGAGTTCATGGCACCGGGGCCCAAAGTGACAAGCATTAAGCATAGCAAAGTCATAGCAACATCAATCTAAGAACATAGTGGATAGTAGGGATCAGACCCTAACAAAACTAACTCGATTACATGATGAATCTCATCCCACTCACCGACCAGCGAGCCTACGAAGGAATTACTAACTCCCGGTGGGGAGCATCATGGAATTAGCGATGGAGAATTGTTGGTGATGACGAAGAACGAAGATCCCCCTCTCCGGAGCCCCAAATGGACTCCAGATATGCCCTCCTGAGGAAGAACAGGGCTTGGCAGCGGCTCCGTCTCGTGGATCGCGATAATTCTTTCTCTCTGATTTTTTTCTCCGAAAATAAGAATTTATAGTGTCAGGGTTGAGGTCTGCGGGGCCACCAGGTGGGTACAACCCACCTGGGCGCGCCAGGAGAGGGGGGCGTGCCCTGGTGGGTTGTGCCCACCCAGGGGCCCCTCTCTGGTGGTTGTTGGCTCCAAAAATCCTCTTTTATTCCATAAAAAATCTTCGCAAAGTTTCGTTTCATTCCGAGAACTTTTATTTCTGCACAAAAACAACACCGTGGTAGTTTTGCTGAAAACAGCATCAGTCCGGGGTTAGCTTCATTCAAATCATGCAAATTAGAGTCCAAAAATAGAGGAAAAGCGTGAGAAAAAGTAGATACGTTGGAGACGTATCACCTACCGAAACCATCACGCTTGTTGTGAGAAGCTCCGGTTTCTAAGAAGCTTATACCCAAACCTGCCCCAAATGGGACAAAAAATTTACCACGGCATGTTGATGCCGCTCCATGATAGCATGCCAAGTTTCATGAATTTCAGACGAGTTTTGGATTTACTAGAATTTAAAAACCAGGTATCTCAACGTTTGCCGGCAATCAACAGTGCCTTAGTGTTTAAATTTCATTCCCATCTCTTGCATGGGACCTAGAAATTCACCCAAGGACACACATCTGATTTTTCAACCAACTTTAGTGCACTGGAGCATGTGCTTGTAGTTCAAATTTGAATTATGCACATTAAATGCCCAGAAACTCAATTAATGTATAAAAAGGCCAAACGAACCCCAAAAAATTCCAACATTAAACACAACACTCCTGTTGTTCTATGTTGACACTAGAAATTTTTTGAAAGCAATAAGAGGCAACGGATATCATTCCGTCCCCAAAGGTGGCACGTTCCCTACCGAAACCATGACGCTTTTGTGAGAAGCTCTGGTTGGTGAGAAGCTTATACCCAAACCTGCCCCCAAATGGGAAAAAAATTTACCACGGTATGTTGATGCCGCTCCATGATAGCATGCTAAGTTTCATGAATTTTAGACGAGTTTTGGATTTACTAGAATTTAAAAACCAGGTACCTCAATGTTTTGCCGGCAATCAACAGTGCCCTGGTGTTTGAATTTCATTCCCATCTCTTGCATGGGACCTAAAAATTCACCCAAGGATACACATGTGATTTTTCAACCAACTTTGGTGCACTGGAGCATGTGCTTGTAGTTCAAAGTTGAATTATGCACACTAAATGCCCAGAAACTCAATTAATGTATAAAAAGGCCAAACGAACCCCGAAAATTTCCAAAATTAAACACAACACTCTTGTTGTTCTACGTTGACACTAGAAATTTTTTGAAAGCAATAAGAGGCAACGGATATCGTTTCGTGCCCAAAGGTGGCACGTTCCCTACCCAAACCATCACGCTTGTTGTGAGAATCTCTGGTTTGTGAGAAGCTTATACCCAAACCTGCCCCAAATGGGACAAAAAATTTACCACGGCATGTTGATGCCGCTCCATGATAGCATGCCAAGTTTCATGAATTTCATACGAGTTTTGGATTTACTAGAATTTGAAAACCAGGTATCTCAACATTTTGGCGGCAATCAACAATGCCCTGGTGTTTGAAATTCATACCCTTTTCTTGCATGGGACCTAAGCATGCACCCAAGGACACAGATTTAATTTTTCAATCAATTTGTATGCACTGGAGCATGTGCATGTATTTCAAATTGGAATTAGGCACATAAAATGCCTAGAAAACCCAGTTAATGTATAAAAATGTCCAAACGAACCACGAAAAATTCCAAAACTTAACACAACACTCTTGTTGTTCTATGTTGGCACTAGAAATTTTTTGAAAGCAATAAGGTGGCAACGGACATCATTTCATCCCCAAAGGTGGCACGTTCTGTACAGAAACCATCACGCTTGTTGTGCGAAGCTCTGGTTTGTGAGAAGTTTGTACCCAAACCTATCCCCAAATGGGATAAAAATTTTACCACGGCATGTTGATGCCGCTCCATGATAGAATGCCAAGTTTCATGAATTTCAGACGAGTTTTGGATTCACTAGAATTAAAAAAACCAGGTATCTCAACGTTTTGCTGGCAATCAACAGTGCCCTGGTGTTTGAAATTCATTCCCATTTCTTGCATGGGACCTAAGCATGCACCCAAGGACACGGATTTGATTTTTCAACCAATTTATATGCACCGGAGCATGTGCATGTAGTTTAATTTTGAATTGTGCACCTGAAATGTCTAGAAATCCAGTTTAATGTATAAAATGTCCAAACGAACCCTGAATAATTCCAATTCTTTTACGACACACATATAGTTGCATGTTCACTGCAGATAAGGTGTAGCAATTCAAACACCGTCCATTGCCACTGTGACCCCATTATGTAATTCAAATCAAGATGAAAGATCAAGTAGATCCCACACAGCTTATGATCACCAACCCTATGAGATGTAGTACAAAATATCCTGGAGCACCATTGGTGTATAGTATGCCTATGGCTTACGCGAGAAGGTGCGTCGGCTACAGTCCACACCGGCGTGTCAAGCACACTAGCTCGCTCCACAAATACTCCCGCCTCTGCATCCCTCGCAATCTCAAAAATATTACTGCCTTGTAATCTCGAAAATATCTACCGCCTGCAAGGTTTTAATGTTTGATAGCACACGATTAGTATGTGCGGACCATGTGTGATGCTAGTTACTCCCGCTCTGCTTCAGTCCCTTGATTCAAATTTTTAGTAGCCCCGGCATTTTGCTCCCGCCTCTGCATCCCTCGCAATCTCAAAAATATATGTTCGCCCTTGATCCAAATTTTCAGTAGCCCCGCCCTGTTACTCCAGCCTAGTAAAATTTTCAGTTGCCGCAATATTTCCTAAAACACCACCTCCCCCCCCCCCGCCCCCTCCACACACACCACACACTCCCCAAAACCTCTACTCACACAGACACACACAACCCTCGAAACCATTGGTAGGTCGCCGCGATCGCCGGTGCCTCCATCCTCAACCTCTGCCTGTGTGCCGGGGAGCTCGAGGAGCCAATGGCCAAAAAGAGGTTTATCACGGCCTTTTAGCCCGACGCCGGCAAGGTGGCCGCCGAGGTGTCCCCGTCGTCCTCCGTGGGCTCGATCCGCCATCGCTGGTCCCTCGATACGCCCGCCGCCGCGCCCCTACGATGGTTCGAGGACTTCCCCATCCTCCCTCGGACTCGGCAGCCGACGAGGTCCTACCTCGGGGTCCGGCAGCGGCGGTGGGGGACGTGGGTCGTCGAGATTACAGATCGGGAGACCCACACCCACCGGTGGCTCGGTAGCTTCCACACGGCCGAGCTCGCGGCCATGGAGTATGACCGCTGGCAGGTCCGCTACCACGGCGCGGCGGCCAGGCTCAATTTCCCCTTCGGCACACGTCCGGTCGGCCTCCATCTGCCGTAGCCAGGGGTGGTGAGCTCGGCTATGGCACGGGAGGACCGCGAAGCATGGGAGCACCTCGAGGCCTCCATGTAAGAGCTCCGCCGGCAGCACCCGGAGCTCGTCGAGGCGGAGCGGGCGATCATTGCTGACGCGGAGGACGACGAGGTTATCGCGCTCTCCTTCAATGACGAGGTCGAAGGCAGCAAGGGCGCCGGCGCCGAGGGCGGCGAGGTTATCGCGCTCTCCTCCGATGACGAGGTCGAAGGCGGCGGCGACGGCGGCACGGAGGGTGTCGAGGTGGGCCCCGAGGACGAGGAGATCGACGTCGACGAGTGGAGAAATGCCTTCCCCAACGACCCCGACGACGGCACCGGCCCGGACCCGGCTCTCGGCACACCGTACATGACGAGGAAGGATTGGCTCGACCTCTACTTCGACCGAAAGTAGTTTAGCTTAGTTTAAATTTATGTTTTATGTTCGGTTATGCAAAACTATCTATGTTTATGTTTGAATGCATGCTACTTTCGGTTGAACCTGCTTTGAACTTGATCAAATTGAAGTTTACAACCTTAAGTTTAGGGGATCGACTAGAAAAGGCTAAAAATTGTTGGAGTATATATATATATATATATATATATATATAAACACTATTCTGATCACGGGATCAGAATAATATTCTGATCACAACCTGAACTGCGTGAGTAACGCGTCTGAACTTCCCTTTGTACAAACCCGAACTTCGGGCTATCTTCGCAACAGTGGCTTCCCCCGCGAATTATTCTTGTTAGTCGTGTTCTATATGATGTTAGTCTAATCTAGAAATGTTTTTAGCAACTAAATATCGGTTTTAAATAGGAATCTCGCTCGTTGGCGGATTTTGCTCTCAGGTCGTGATGAAATTGCGTTTTTTGCAATTTTACTGCCTGAGTTGTTCGACCTAAACTTCTCCCAGTGCTGGGTTGAACTTCCGCCAACATTGCCCAAATGGGGCTTGTGATATACCGTTGGAAAGCTATGGACACCAGTATCAAGACCCAAGTTAAAGTTTTGGCAAAATGTAAGCGGTTTAAGAGCAGTTTTGAAAACCGTTTTTCTTCATACAAAAAACGCGAATCGTATTTTCGATCGCATTTCTAAACCGTTTATCGGAATGAGGCAAATAATATGGCGTTGAAAAGCTGATGTAAACCCGCTCCTTCCACATGTTGAAGGTTTTCTCTAATTCCTTACGGTTAAAGAGTAATTTGAAAAATCGTAAAATTTCGCAAACAGAACAGCCGAGTTCGTATTTTTGATGTCATTTCTAAACGTCTTATCCAATTGAGGCAAATGATATGGCGTTGGAAAGATTACAAAAATGCGCAAATTATGCATGTTGAAAGTTTTTTCTAATTTTCAACTGTTTAAGAGTAATTTAGCAAACGGTACAACTTCCACCGAGTTTGTATTTTCATGGTAATTTCTTAACCGTAAGTCCGAATGCAACAAACGATATGGCGTTGGAAAGCTTGAGTAAATGTGAAACTTTTTGTTATGTATTGTTTCTCATAATTACTTACGGATTTAATTCTATTTTGAAAATGGCTGAAAACGTATTTTCGCCATAGTTTCTACAAACTTTATCGGAATGGGGGCAAATAATACACCGTTAAAAAGCTACGAAAAGTGCGAAACTTTTTCATGTTGGCAGTTTTCTCTGATTCCCAACCGTTTTCAAGTAATTTCAAAAACGGCGAGATCATTCGTTCTGCCTTTATCGCGAAACAGATTCATCAAAAATGCATCGCGTGAAGTACCTGAACTTCTCGGTATGAAACCTTGAACTTCACTATGTTTTTCACGTGCTTTTTTTGCCCGTAGCTCTCCATCCACGCACCGGAACACTCACCGGAATTGAGCAAGTGATATACCGATGGAAAGCTGCTGTAGACACGCACCTTTCCCGTGTTAATCATTTTTTCATACTCGCAACGGTTTTAAAAGTTTTTCATGTGAAATTCATTCAGTGTACTAGTTAAACTTCCTGTTCTTTTCAGTTGAACTTCTGTGACGTATTTTCGCTTGTAATTTTTTCATCCATTCGTTAGTGTTACACAAATGATATTCCTTTGGTACAAATCTCTCCCACAATATTTTTTTGAACTTTCTCCAACGAACGAGTTGAACATATAACAAAAAACTTTTAGCCATTACTTGTTTATTCTTTTTAATACAAAATTCACACCATGTAGTACATGAATTTCTGACAGTTATCAACCTGAACTTCTCTCGGTTACGTGAAATTTTTTGAGTTTTTTTATGAATTGTTAATCTGATTTTTTGAATCCTTTTTTATGCATTTATGAAGCGCTATATTTTTAATAGTTGAACTTCTTTTTATTTTATTTTTGAACTTCTTGTTTCCATTCTTTAATAACGAGGAAAATCTGAGTTTTCTATAATCATCGAACTTCTCCATCTTTTTAATATGGACTTCCTGATTTTATTTCTTAATCTCTTTTTACGAAATTTTGAAGCGCTCTATTATTAAAAGTTGAACTTCTTGTTATTTAATTTTTGAACTTCTTGTTTCCATTCTTTAATAAGGAGGAAAATCTGAGTTTTCTATAATCATCGAACTTCTCCATCTTTTTAATATGGACTTCCTGGTTTTATTTCTAAATCATTTTTTACGAAATTTTGAAGCGCTCTATTATTAAAAGTTGAACTTCTTGTTATTTAATTTTTGAACTTCTTGTTTCCATTCTTTAATAATGAGGAAAATCTGAGTTTTCTGTAATCATCGAACTTCTATATCGAACCGCTCTAACTTTTTTATTTGAATTTAATTTATGTATTTTTTGAAATATGAAAATTGTAGTTTTGTTAGAAACATCAAACTTCTTAATTAATTTGAATTGAACTTATTTGTTTTATTAATTAGTAACCAGAAAAATTTGAGTTTTTAATTAAACATCAAACTTCTCCACGTTTTTAAATTGAACTTCTTGGTTTTATTCTTTAGTAACGAGAAAAACTGAGTTTTTAATGTACATAGAATTACTCTGTTTTTTAAAATTGAACTTCTTGGTTTAATCTTTAGTATCGGGGAAAATTTGGTTTTTTGAAAAACGGGAAAAATCTTTTCAAAACTTTTCTGTTGTTTTATTATTTTAATTTGAACTTATTAGTTGTTCTTTAGAACGAGAATCTAAGGTTTTTATCAACTTTGAAATTCTCTGTTATTTTAATTTGAACTTCTTAGTTTTATTCTTTAGTAACGAGGAAAATCGAGTTTATTGAACCTCTTTTGTTTTAAAATTTTGAACTTCTTATTTTTTTAATAATGTTAAAAATCCAAATTCTTTAGTCACGGAGAAATGCTTTTTTATATAAACAATTTTACCGTGCCGTTATTTTTAATTTGAACTTCTAGTTTTCATAAAATGGGAAAATCAGTTTTTCTTTATTTTGCTAGCGATGTGGATATTTCGATGGTGTGTTCCTTTTTTGGGGGGAACTTGTTGCATTGAATATTTTTAGGTTTCATTTTACTACCTTTCCCTCATCCGAACTTTTGTGTTGTCACACACCTACATACACATACTCTCACATGGTTTTAAGACACATCTAACCATCAAGATGTTCTAAAATTTGAACTTCCGAGTTTTATTCTTTTTAATAACGAGAAAATTCTGATTTTTTATAGGCATTGAACTTCACCATTTTTAAAATTTCAACTTCTTAGTTTTTGGTTAGTAATGGGAAAATTCTATTTTTTATAAACATCAAACCACTCGGTTATTTTAATTTCAACTTCTAGTTTTTTGAAACAGCGAAAATCATTTATATATTATTTTTGAAATGTTTTTTCAAGTTGAATTTTTTTTTGAACTTCTTCCTCCATTATTATTTTTGAGCTTCTACATTTGTATTTTTTGAACTTCTCATTTTTTATAATTGAGCTTCTTGGGTTCTCAAATAAACAATGAACTTATCCATTAGTCTTTCAGAATATGAACTTCTCACAATCTAGACTAGTTGTGCCATCGCGCTTTCTCCGGGTTGACAAATAGAAAATATATGTTGATAGTGATACTGGAACATTTGTTTCCTTCCAACTTCCACAGGCATGCATGAGCATGATTTACACAAACACCTAGCATGAAAGGATTGCAAAGACTCCAGAGATGAGCCTGACATCCATTTTCTTCCTCTCTTTTTTGCGTTGTTGATGCTGCTAAACTAGAGTGTCTTCCAGTCAAAGAAGACAGGCCTGCAGTTCAAACATCAAGTCAATTTTTTCATAAGCAAAATACAGAAACTTTTTTTGCAGTTACTTTTAGTGCAAATTTGGAGAAGTTCAAATCCTCCAGCAGAGAAGATATTTGTGAAGAAAGAGAGGTCGGGGAGAGGGAGGGAGGGAGATCAGGGAAGAGATGTAGCAGCAATACCTGCAACATTGGCGTCTGTCGACTGTCGCCATGGTCGGAGTTAGGTTGGCTCCGTCATTGAGCAGGTTGCCGTCCATGATGTATTCATGGAGGAGGAGCTACGGTGTTTGGGGCGGGTGGCGCAGCAGCGGTGGCCCGGTTGCAGCACGGGAAGGGAGGTGCTCGGGGGGAGGTTGACGGCTGGTGGATCCAGGGGGAGGCTGTCCGCCGCCGCCGTGGATCCAAGGGAGTCCGCCGCCGTGGATCCAAGGGAGTCCGCCGCCTCCATGGATCCAAGGGGAGGGAGGCACCGTCACGGTGGATCCAGGGGCAGGGAGGCCGCCGCCGCGGTAGATCCAGGGGGAGGGAGGCCGGTGTGGTGGTTGTGGCGGTGTGGGGGGCGGCGGCGGAAGGAGGCGCGTCGGGACAAGGGGGCGGCGACCTAGCGATGGAGGAGGCCGGGCCGGCTGCGGCGGGAGGCGCTTCGGGACCCGGGGGCGGCGACGCGCCAGGAGGAGGTGGGGGCGGCGGCGGTGCGCCCGGACAGAGGCGGGGCCGGCGGCGCGCCATGAAGGAGGCGGGGGCGGGGGAAGGTGGGCGGCGGCTGGAGGTAGCGGGGACGGGGGAAGGTGGGCGACAGGATCGTCTGGGCCTTTGGGCTTTTTCTGTTAGCTCGCCAGATCTCAGTAACTTCCCGTCGGGACTTATAGGGGGCGCAGAGTGATCCAAATAACTATTCTAATCCCAGGATGAGAATAGTGTCATCCTATATATATATATATATTTCTTTATTTATTTATTTATTTATTATATACACACACACTAAGGGTTTTAGTCCTTTAACTTTTTAAGGATCGGCTAGAGATGGCCTTATGACTTGTTTACTTCAGTTCTTCACAATGTGATGCTCTATATGTGCAACTATTTGACGTGCAGTTAAATTTCATCAATAACAGTTTCAACAATACCACTATGAATTACGATATTTGGTTGATGTTAAGGATATAGCAGTTAACATGCCTTTTCGGTTTTTTAACAATAACTACTGAAATACGAGTTTGAATGACTATTTGCTTGTTTTTAAATGTTATGCCTGATGCAGTTAACATACCTTTCCACTTCTTGTTTTGCTTAACTAGCGTACTTAAGCCTGCACATTGAAGCTATCATTTGTAGATTATGTTGTCTACCATGGATATATTTGGTTGATGTTTAGCCTGTTGTGCTTAACATGCCTTTATATGTACTCATGCAGGACAATATTGAGAACAATGTTGATTTCCATCGAGGTTAGTTTCATCGCATTCCTTATATGTACTCACTGTTCAGGATATCGGTAGCTGGTACCATATAGCCTGGGGTTGATAAGTGATTAATTGTCGAATCGGACATTTCACTGAATATATCTGTAACCCATTTATCAGTAGGTTAACTAGGGCCATATTTAATATATCTGAGGCTACATAGCAACATGCATTG
This sequence comes from Triticum aestivum, assembly GCF_018294505.1. Classification (NCBI taxonomy): domain Eukaryota; kingdom Viridiplantae; phylum Streptophyta; class Magnoliopsida; order Poales; family Poaceae; genus Triticum; species Triticum aestivum. Next base: position 616,776,967 of record NC_057799.1, on the reverse strand, counting down.
TACTGAATGACTAAATATGCAATCCCAAGCTACATAGCAACAAGGAAGAGTGTTATCTTAATGTTCTGATGATGTCTAGATATATACATGTAATAAAATCTTATATAATGGGATGGAGGGAGTGTTGTACTACATGGTTTTTCAATTGTTGTTTATCTTCTAATATTAAGTTGGTGCTTTTAGGTACATATATCATTGCCAAAGATCCACACTTCGACCCTTTCTGCGTATGGGCCAATGAGATATTCATGAACCAACATCAAGTGAGGAAACTGGTAAAGATTGTTATTAAAATGGGTCAAAATATGTCGATCGAACTATTTGTTTACAATTTATGCAAGACAACAGTGAACTGCGGGATGGTAAGTAAGAACCCTATAGCCTTCTTTTACTTCCCATAATGAGTTGTGTTAGATGACAATGTCCGAATTTTTTTTCTTTTGCAGTTGATCCTGAAGCAGTTTACTCAAGATTACCTCTCAAACTACATGATTGGCGGCCGGCCATCACAAGGGGTTGGACTAGAGTCTTGCATGCCTTCTTGTGACGCCCCGGATTCGATGCGCCAGGTGTCTTCCAGTTATTCGCCGTCATTGCCATGTCATTTGCTTGCGTGTTGCATTTTTTCATCATGTGCATACATGTTCGTCTCATGCATCCGAGCATTTTACCCGTTGTCCGTTTTGCAATCCGACACTCCTATGTCACCCGGCGCCCCCTTTTGCCTCTTTTCATGTGCGGGTGTTAAACTTTCTCGGAATGGCCCGAGGTTTGCCAAGCGGCCTTGGTACACCACCGGTAGACCGCCTGTCAAGTTTCGTTCCATTTGGAGGTCGTTTGATGCCCCAACGGCTAACTGCGCAGACCGAAACCCCTCTCTCTTTGCAGCCCAGCACCCCTCCACAACAGCCCACTAGCCCATCCTAACCACCTCCATGCTCTCTGTCGTTCGATCACGATCGTGTGGGCGAGAACCGCACCTTATTTGGACTCTTCTAGCTCCTTCTGCCTATAAAAACACCTCCCCCGTCCAAATCTGAGAAGGAAATCACCCCTAAACCTAATCCCCTCCTCCTTCCTCGGTTTCTGCGCCCAATCAACCCGCCGTCGCCACTTGTCGCCGCCAGAGGCACCCGCCGCCGCCACCACGTCAGCGCCGCCACGTGTCCCCCGCACCGCGCCTCTCTCTCCTCCGCTGCCGCCGGACCGCGCGGCCCGCAGCCGGCACGCGGGGCCCGATCCCGCGCCGCCGCCCCTCGGCCCGACTGCGCCCGCTCCCGGCGTCGTCCGCCCGCCGTCCACCCGCCGTCCGCCCGCCGTGCGCCGCCGCCGTTCCTCCCGCCGGCGCCTCCCCGGCGACCTTCGCCACCTCCCGCGCCTGGAACCACGCCGCCCCGTCCTCGGCTTCCACGCCGTCGCCGCCCGCCTGCCCCGCGCCATCCTCCGCCTCCGCCCCGACCACGTTCGCCGGCGACCGGCGCCCTCTCACCGGCCGGCCGCCGCCGCCGCCGTGTTCTGCCCCGCCGGCGCGCCATCGCCGAACCTCGCCGCGCCGTCCTCCGGCCTGGAGCCGGCCGGTGCTCGCCGCCCCGACCCCGGAGGTGCTTCTCCTCGTCCGCCCGACCGTCTCCAGCCACCCTCCGGCCATCTCCGTCGTCTCCGGCGAGGTCCGGTGGATCGGGACGAGATCCACCGGTCCCTCCATCCAAACACGCCCCCGTCGTCCCCGGATCCCTAGATCCCGAACGGCTCCGTCCCGATTTCGCGGGGTGAGAAATCTGCCAAGTCCCTGAGATCCATTATTCTGATGCCATGTTTCACCTGCCATAACTCCATGCATACTGCTCCGATTCGTGCATATGATATATCAATATGTTCATCATGATATGCTCGTCATTTGGTTCCATTGTGCTATGCTTGTTTGAGATCATCTTGATGCCCTAATCATCATTGCAAGAGTGCTATATGCTGTTAACTGCTGTCTGTTATCAGAACTTGCTCATTTGTCATTTTTGTTGCATTTTCTGTGTGCATCCTATGAGAATGGGCTCTACATGTGTTTTGATCTATGCCATGCCATCTTTACAGAGGTGCTTGCCATGTATTTCTGTGATCTCTGTGGTGATTAGCACAAGCATGCAAAGTAGCCTCCGTGATGTTGCTGATTTCTGTGACTTAGTGATTTCTGCCAAGTCTGAGCCTGTTATATTTTGTTGCCATGTAAAACTGCTGCTACCATGAGTTCTATGCATAGTATCGAGATGTTAACTAAGAATGTTTTGGTATACATGTTATGCTCTATCCATACATGCCCTTGTTTTCATTTATGGCCTGCTGTAGCTTATTGTAATCTTGATCCAAACTTGCTAAATAATGTTGTTGTCAGCCTGTTAACATAAAGTTCATTTTTGCCATGTGTTTTTCCAGTGATCCATGTACCCTATGGACTTGCTCTTGCCATGCATAGCTTTATATCATGTCTTCTTACTATTGGTTACCTTTTAATGCCATGTATTGCTCTGTGGTGAGTGATTCAAGCTCACCAACATGCCTACTTATTGTTGATCCTGCCATGCTCTTTTTTTCTGCCAAGTCTGAAACTGTTAATAAAACTTGCTATGTTTGCATGGGTGCCATCATATTTTCTGTGCCTTTTTGGCTCATGATCAGTAAGGGAATTTTGTTCTATGCTTTGCGCGGAATGATGCCATGCTTTAGTTTGCCATTATAGCTCATTGTAACATGCTGATTGCCAGCTCTAAACATTGCAACCTGATGTTATTTCTGCCATGTCCTGGAATTCTGCCAAGTCTGTGGATCTGTTATTATTTGCAATCTTGCCATGTCCTTTTGAGCATGTTCTAGTGATTTCTGGAGATAGCTCAGTGTTCATATTTTGTAATGCTTTACCTGTACATCATGTCCTTGCCTTTTGTTATTATGTTGGGGTGTTGTAGCATGTTGTTTTGATGCTTGCAATATGCCTAGTTGCTGTTTTGGACAGATTGTTGCTATATATTGTTTGGAGTGTATGTGTTGCACCGTTGCTCCGTTTTGAGCATGCTCTATATGAAACTTGCTTAGAATTGCATGTAGTATCATATTATCATGTTGCATCCTTGTTTTGAGGTGTTTGCTTGATGTTTGGATGCATTTTGCATCAATGCCATGTTTATCTTGTTTTGCTCATATCTTCTAGGCCGTAGCTCGGAACTAAATGAACTTTATATGTAACTTGACTAGAATTTCGTGTAGATCATCTTGGTGCATCTTAACTTTCTGTTTAACAACTTCAACTTGAGGTTTATTCAGATCTGGACCAATTTCAAAATTTGCATATGAGGACTTACCGGAATTGTTATATGTTGTTTCTGGCCTCATTTAAACTTGCTTTGATGTGTTGCTCTTGTATGCATCATCTCTTGCAAAGAGTAGCTTCATATAGCCTTGTCATGCATCATGCTTGGTTGAGCATCATGCCTTGTTCATGTGTGTTGTGTTTACCATGTTGTGCGCTTCTTCTCGATAGTTCCCGTTTCGCTGCGTTCGTGAGAATTCGTTCATCTACGCTTGGTTCGTCTTCGTGGCTTCATCTTCTTCATGGACTCGTTCTTCTTCCTAGCGGGATTTCAAGCAAGATGACCGTCACCTTGGATCTCATTACTATCATTGCTATGCTAGTTGCTTCGTTCTATCGCTATGATGCGCTACGTATCGCTTGCTCTCTCGCTTGCTCTTCAAGCCTCCCAAATTGCCATGAACCTCTAACCTTTGTCACCCTTCCTAGCAAACCGTTGTTTGGCTATGTTACAGCTTTTCTCAGCCCCTCTTATAGCGTTGCTAGTTGCACGTGAAGATGAAGTTTGTTCCAGGTTGGAACATAAAGATCATGAACTTGGTTGGGATATCACAATATCTCTTATATTATTAATGCATCTATATACTTGGTAAAGGGTGGAAGGCTCGGCCTTATGCCTGGCGTTTTGTTCCACTCTTGCCGCCCTAGTTTCCGTCATACCGGTGTTATGTTCCTTGATTTTGCGTTCCTTACACGGTTGGGTGATTTATGGGACCCCCTTGACAGTTCGCTTTGAACAAAACTCTTCCAGCAAGGCCCAACCTTGGTTTTACCATTTGCCTATCACCTATTTCCCTTCCCTTGGGTCGGCCGGCCCAAGGGCCATCTTTATTTTAACCCCCCCCCCCCCCCGCCGGGCCAGTGCTTGTCTAAGTGTTGGTCCGAACCGGGCAGCCTGCGGGGCCACCTCGGGGAAACTTGAGGGCTGGTTTTACTGTAGCTTGACCTATCCGGTGTTGCCCTGAGAACGAGATATGTGCAGCTCCTATCGGGATTGTCGGCGCATCGGGCGGCTTTGCTGGTCTTGTTTTACATTGTCGAAATGTCTTGTAACCGGGATTCCGAGTCTGATCGGGTCTTCCCGGGAGAAGGAATATCCTTTGTTGGCCGTGAGAGCTTATAATGGGCTAAGTTGGGACACCCCTGCAGGGTATTATCTTTCGAAAGCCGTGCCCGCGGTTATGTGGCAGATGGGAATTTGTTAATGTCCGGTTGTAGAGAACTTGACACTCGACTTAATTAAAACGCATCAACCGCGTGTGTAACCATGACGGTCTCTTCTCGGCGGAGTCCGGGAAGTGAACACGGTTTCTGGGTTATGTTTGACGTAAGTAGGAGTTCAGGATCACTTCTTGATCATTGCTAGTTGACGACCGTTCCATTGCTTCTCTTCTCGCTCTTATTTGCGTATGTTAGCCACCATACATGCTTAGTCGCTGCTGCAACCTCACCACTTTACCCCTTTCCTACCCATTAAGCTTTGCTAGTCTTGATACCCATGGTAATGGGATTGCTGAGTCCTCGTGGCTCACATATTACTACAACACCAGTTGCAGGTACAGGTTTTGCGATGATCATGACGCGAGAGCGATGTTTCTTGTTTTGGTGTCCTTCTTTTGCTTCTTCTTCGATCAGGGGATAGGTTCCAGGTTGGCAGCCTGGGCTAGCAGGGTGGATGTCGTTCGAGCTTCTGTTTGTGTTTCATCCGTAGTCGGATGTTGATCTTATGTATGATGTATTGTTGTATTCTTGTGGCATTTGTATGCCTCTTGTATGTATCCCCATCTACTATGTAATGTAATGATATCCACCTTGCAAAAGCGTTCCAATGTGCGGGTCTATCCTTGGTGGGACCTTCGAGTTCCTCTTGGATAGGGTCGCATATTGGGTGTGACAAGTTGGTATCAGAGCCTCGACCGAACCTAGGAGCCCCCTTGATTGATCGTGTAGTTTGGCCGTTGTTGATTCTAGAAGAAAACTATTTCTGAGTCTAGCTATATCGGATATTAGGAATTCTTTTTACTCCTCAACCCCTTCGTCGCTCTGGTGAGGAATCTTGACGTAGGTGTTTTGAATTACTTCTCTTCCCCTTCAAATTTTCTTTAGGATCACGCAGTTGGTTTTCCGATTGTTGTTCCTCAGCTCTTTGCATCCGGTGCATTTCTCGTCAAGGTGATTCGACCCTCTCCGTTTTGCAAGTTCCGTCCTCAGTTGTTTTCTTTTCCCACCCGCCCACCCTGTTGAGGATATAGACCTTAGAGTCACCCGCCAGGAGGGGCCGGGTTACTCTAATGGTCATTGCCAGAAGCCCGACGCCAGGCTTAAATACGGTGGGCCGAAGATGGGCTTAAGACCCGGATATGGTTTAAAAGCCCGTAGTTACAATCATTATTATGGTAGAACTTGTAGTGTAAGGCAAGAATAGTTGAGAGTCCGAGCCGGACACTCTTATGAGCCGGCCGGGACTCTGAGAGCTGCTGGGCGTCAGCCTCCCTATATAAAGGGAGGACCCGGCAGCGGTTTAGGGAAAAGAGCAATCTCATCGAGAGCCAGGCATAGGAGTTAAGCTCCCTGGTCATCGAAACCCTAATCAATACCACCGCAAACTGGACGTAGGCTTTTACCTTCACCGTCAGGGGCCGAACCAGTATAAACCCTCGTGTTCCTTGGCCCGCTTAACCCCTTCAAGCTTCCTAGTAGCGATGGCTCCACGACTAAGTCCTAGCTCGAGGACATCTGCCGTGACAATTCCACGACAGTTGGCGCCCACCGTGGAGCCAGCGCACGGTGGATTTGAGTTCTTGAAGGGCAGCTTTGAAGGGCTCAAGGGATACGCTGTGGGCCGGATGACCAAGAGTCGTCGCGGCAAGCTCTACATAGACGATACAAACTGGGGCCCCGACGCCGGCTCAGTTGAGTACGGGTACCGGGTCCCCTTCAGCGGAATTCACGTGTTCATCGGCAAGATTGGTGAGCCGGGCCCTGAGCCGGATCTCTGCGCCGATCTCATCGAGACGGCTCAGCGTGCACGACCCGCCCGGGCCCGGGCTGCCGTAAGGCATGTTTTTGTGGGATGCATCCATGGAGGGATCTCTGATCGATCTGTGTCTGGTGATGAGACGGCCGCCGGCTCTGACGGCGAATCGTCCACCGATGAGTCAAACTCATTGTATCATCTTCAAGATGGCCGGCTCATGGGTTATTCCGATGGTGACAGTGTGCCGGACCCGTTTGAGCCGCCAAGTCAGGTTGGGGTCTCTATGACCGGTGCACAGCCTGTTCAGGACCCCGCTGCTGGAGCGGGGAACCCGGTGCCCTCGCCGGCTCAGGTGCTAATGGATCTCACGGACAAGATAACGGCCCTGTTAACCGCCACGGTTGACCCGGCAGATCAAGCTCAGCATGATGCAGAGGTGGCACAGTTAAAATTGGATCTAGCGAAAGCTAAGGAGGACCTCGCAGCGGAAGGGATCAGGATGGCTGCGGATAGGGCGGCTCTCGATGCCCAAACCCAGTTGATTCAAGCGCAATCCTTCTGGCTCACGATGGATCAAAACGCGTCCAATGAGGTCCTGAGAAGGAGGCATCAAAAGGCCCAATCTCGACTCCCTCCGGTTTACGATCCACGCAACCTCTTCAACACGCCAGGTGCAGGGTCTAGTAACCCGCCAGGGGTCATAGTGCCCGGGTCGGGGACCCCTATTCAGCCACAAGTAATGGGGCCTCCCCAGATGCCCCCTGCCCCGCCTCAGTACGTGCCAATACCACCGGGTCATTATAACAACCCGCTGGAGAACATGGTCGCTGCGGCAGCACGGCTGGCGGCTCTTCCGGTCGACGGCGACTCTCCACGGCTATTGAAACCCGCCGGGTCAGGGAACTCCTTCAGACAGCACTGGCACAGCAAGAGGCGTACTCCTACAGCCGGGACAGGATCCACTCGACCCCTCGTCCAGGCCGGAGCCCGAGTTACAGCCGGCACATGGTCTCAGCGACCGGCTCAAGTAACGTCTGACGCCATGACCCGCCCCCTGGCCATGGCCCGGCTCATAACGGAGTCTTTCACGCAACAGACCAAGACAGAGCGCGGCAAGAGGCGGAGCAGGTGCCGCAGTTGACGGCCTACCAGACTCCTCCGGCTTATCCGACGACATCCGTCGATGTGGGTATCCCTACCAGGACTGGGGGTGTCCCTTGCTTAGTACCAGCTATCCGCAATGAGCGTTTACCCAAGGACTTCAAAGGCCCTAGGAAGGTGCCCAACTACACGGCTGACTTACAACCCGCAGCCTGGATCGAGAGTTACGAGATGGCCATGGAACTGTTGGAGGTCAGTGAGGCGGCAATGGCCAAGTACTTCACCATGATGTTGGATGGGACTGCCCGCACTTGGTTGAAAGGGCTACCACCGAACTCCATCGGGTCTTGGGCTGAGTTGAAAGCCCGGTTCATCCAAAACTTCAAAGATACCTGTAGGCAGTCCATGTCAATTGTGGATTTGACTAACTGTAAGCAGCAGGAGGGTGAGTCTACGACACATTGGGTTCGCCGGGTTAAAGAGATCATACACTCGTCAGACAAGATGGATGCCGGCTCAGCAGTTTTAATGCTGGAGCAGAATTGTCGTTTTGTGCCCCTGAAGATGAAACTCGGGCAGCTCAAGCGTGACTGCAGTGACATGGGTACACTAATGGCGGCTCTTGTCAAGTACGCCGATTCTGATGGTACCAAGGATCCCCCTTCAGATGATGAAAGGACAGGGAAGGGAAAGAAGAACGGCAATGGCAAGGGTCCTCAGCATAACCCGGGGAACCAAGGAGGAGGCAAGCGCAAGGCCGATGGCAGCCTCGAGTTTGTAGCCAACGCCAGCTCACAAGGTAATAACCAGCGACGCAAGGGGAGGCCCCCTCCCCGAGGCGGCGGGTCGGGCCCGACGCTGGAGCAACTGTTGAATGAGCCTTGTCCAAGGCATGGCTCTAGAGAGAAGCCAGCAACTCATCTATGGAAGGATTGTGCAATAATGAAGGCCTTTAAGAATTACAACGGCCCGGGCGGTGGCTCAGGCGCCGGCGGCTTTCATGGTCCGGGCGGCGGCTCAAATTCTGGTCCTTCGAACGGTCAAGGGGGCTTTAGTCAACAGTCTGGTCAGGGCCATCAACAGCAGCAGGGGGGTTATCAGACCAATCCAAAGTAGCTTAGCGGTGGACAATATCATGTGTTTACCACCAGTTTGTGTAAGCGAGATCAGAAGCTTCATAAGAGGGCTGTGAATGCTGTTGAGCCGGCGGTTCCACGCTACTTGCGGTGGTCTGAGCAGCCTATAGTGTGGAGTAGGGAGGATCACCCTCCACGGGTGGATAATCCGGGTCACTTGGCCCTAGTGGTGACCCCTCAGGTGGGAGGATATAAGTTCACTAATGTGCTCATGGACGGAGGCAGTAGCATCAACATCCTCTATTATGAGACTTTTCGTCGTATGGGATTGATTGATAAAAACCTCAGCCAGTCCAACACTATTTTCCACGGTGTGGTACCTGGTAAGTCGGCTTATCCAGTCAGCAAGATTGAATTGGAAGTGGCCTTTGGAGATGAGAACAACTACAGGGTGGAGAAATTAACCTTTGAGGTGGTCAAGATAAGAAGCCCATACCATGCTATATTTGGACGGCCGGCTTACGCCAAGTTCATGGCACGGCCGTGTTATGTGTACTTACAGCTCAAGATGCCGGGTCACAATGGGACCATTACGGTTCACGGCAGTCGGAAAGTGGCTCTGGAATGTGAGGAAGGCGATGCGGCTTATGCAGAATCTGTTTGTGCAACAGAGGAGTTGAAGTTTTACAAAGATAATGTTGACCCAACAGACATGACCTCTCTGAAAAAGCCAACTACGGAGAATGAGCCGGCGATGAAATTTAAGTCGGCTGATTAAACTAAGCTTGTCGATTTTGTTCCAGGAGATTCATCTCAACAGTTTAGTATCAGTGCCAATCTGGATCCGAAATAGGAAAGCGCGCTCATCAAGTTCATCCGTGAGAATAGGGACATCTTCGCATGGAAACCTTCTGACATGCCAGGTGTACCTAGAGAACTCGCTGAGCACACTCTCAATGTTGATCCGAAATTTAAGCCGGTCAGGCAGTTCCTTCGGCGGTTTAATGAAGAGAGGCGGAAAGCTATTGGTGAAGAGGTGGCCCGGCTCTTGGCGGCCGGGTTTATTGTTGAAGTCTTTCACCCAGAGTGGTTAGCTAACCCGGTGCTCGTACTCAAGAAGAACGGCACTTGGCGGATGTGTGTGGACTACACGGACTTGAACAAAGCGTGTCCGGCTGATCCTTTCGCCCTGCCCCGTATTGATCAAATTATTGATGCTACGGCCGGTTGTGCGCGTTTAAGTTTCCTGGACGCTTACTCCGGATATCATCAGATTAAAAGGGTGGTTAAGGACCAGGAGAAGACGGCGTTCATCACTCCCTTTGGAGCCTTCTGCTATGTGTCCATGCCTTTTGGACTCAAGTGTGCACAGGCGACTTATCAGCGTTGTGTGCAGAACTATCTTCATAAACAGATTGGGCGCAATGTTCATGCTTATGTGGATGATATTGTGGTTAAATCCATAAAGGAGGAAACCCTGATAGATGATTTGAGAGAAACCTTCGATAATCTCCGGGTCTACAAGATGATGCTTAACCCGGCCAAGTGTGTCTTTGGTGTTCCTGCAGGCAAACTCTTGGGTTTTTTGGTTTCTAACAGAGGCATTGAAGCTAACCCAGAGAAGATCAAGGCCATCACCTCCCTGGCTAAGCCGGCGTGTATAAATGACGTTCAGTGCTTGGCGGGTCACATCGCTGCATTAAGCCGGTTTATAAGCCGTCTGGGTGAGAAGGCCATGCCATTATATCAGTTGATGAAAAAGACTGATAACTTTGTCTGGAATGATGCAGCTAATACTGCCTTCGAGGATTTGAAGAAGCAGCTGGCAGAGCCTCCAGTCCTTGCTGCTCCGGTTGATAAGGAGCCCTTATTATTATATGTAGCGGCGAACACACGAGCCGTTAGTGTGGCTATTGTGGTGGAGCGCAAGGAGGAGGGTAAGGAGCATCCGGTTCAGCGGCCGGTTTATTATGTCAGCGAGGTGCTCATTGAGTCCAAGCAGCGATACCCGCATTGGCAGAAGCTTGTGTATGGTGTGTTCATGGCGAGCCGGAAACTTAAGCATTATTTTCAGGGTCACCCCATCACTGTCGTCAGTTCTGCCCCTCTTGGTGATATCATTCAAAACAGAGAGGCCACAGGGAGAATTGCTAAGTGGGCTATAGAACTTGGACCTCATGGTCTCAAATACGTGCCACGCACTGCTGTTAAATCTCAGGCCTTGGTGGATTTCATCAATGATTGGACAGAGTCACAGGTGCCCGAGCAGAAGCCAGATAACACATATTGGACTATTTACTTTGATGGGTCCAGGCAGTTGGAGGGCTCGGGGGCTGGAGTTGTGTTGGCTTCCCCTAAAGGTGACAAGTTCCATTATGTGCTACAGTTGCTTTTTCCTTGCACTAATAACGCGGCTGAGTACGAGGCCTTGCTCCATGGTCTTCGGATGGCTAAAGAGATGAGCTTAAGCCGGGTAAGGTGCTTCGGTGACTCAGACTTGGTGGCTCAACAGGTATCAGGAACGTGGGATTCCAAGGACCCTCTCATGGTGGCTTATCGCCGCAAGGTTGATGCCATTGCTGGGCACTTTCAGGGTTACCAAGTGGAACACATCGATCGCAGGAAGAACGAGGCGGCGGATGCTTTAAGCCGGCTGGGCTCTCAGCGAAAACCGGTGCCGCCTAACACTTTCCTGGACGTCCTGTATAGCCCTTCTGTTAAGTTGCCTACAGAGGAAGATTTGGCTGTCCCTGACCCGGAGGCACGACTGGTGGCGGCTCTCCATATCATACTAGACTGGACAATGCCGTATCTGGCTTACATGACCCGGGGCGAGTTGCCTGAGGATGAAACTTTGGCCAGGCAAATAACCCGGCGGGCTAAGTCAATGATCGTTATCGATGGCGAGTTGCATCATCGCAGTGTTACAGGGGCGTTTCAGCGTTGTGTCTCCCCTGAGGAAGGTCAAGAAATCTTGCGTGAGATCCATGAAGGGGATTGTGGCCATCACGCCGGCTCAAAGTCTCTTGTGGCCAAGGCTTTTCGCCATGGTTTTTATTGGCTGACGGCTCATGCTGATGCGGAGGACTTGGTCAGTAAATGTGATGGTTGCCAGAGGTTCTCACGACGGGCTCATGTGCTGGCTCAGGAGCTGAGGATGATCCCAATCACTTGGCCCTTTGCGGTCTGGGGGCTTGATATGGTTGGACCTTTCAAAAGGTCCAAGGATAAGAAGACCCACCTCTTGGTGGCAGTTGACAAATTCACAAAGTGGGTGGAAGCTGAGCCAGTTAGCAAGTGCGATGCAGCCACAGCGGTTCAATTTATGAAAAAGGTGATTTTCCCCTTTGGCTTTCCGCACAGCATTATAACTGACAATGGCACCAATCTATCCAAGGGCGTCATGGAAGAGTTTTGTCAACGAGAGCATATCCGACTTGATGTTTCCTTAGTTTCTCATCCACAATCCAATGGCCAAGCTGAGAGAGCTAATCAGGAGATTCTGAAGGGCATCAAGCCCCGGCTTTTGGTCCCTTTGCAACGTACGCCGGGTTGTTGGGTGGAGGAGCTGCCCTCCGTGTTATGGAGCATCAACACTACTCCTAACAGGTCTACAGGCTTCACGCCTTTCTTCATGGTTTATGGGGTAGAGGCCGTCCTCCCCAGTGACATCCGTCATGACTCACCTCGAGTGCCGGCTTATGTCGAGGCGGACAATGAACAGGCGCGCCAAGACGCTCTTGACTTGTTGGACGAACAGCGTGATGTGGCCGCAGCTCGCTCCGCGATTTACCAACAAGACCTGCGCCGTTATCATAGTCGCCGGGTTAAAACTCGGGTCTTCTAGGAAGGCGATCTCGTGCTCCGGCTCATCCAGGATCAAACAGATGCTCACAAGCTCTCCCCGCCTGGGGAAGGACCCTTTGTGGTCAACAAGAACTTGCACAACAGTCATATTACCTCATTGACATCCGGGGGCATAAGGATTCACGTAAGTCGGAGGAAGAGACCTGTCGGCCGTGGAACATAGCTCAGCTTCGGCCTTACTACACTTGAGCCACCAGCTCTCGTGATGTACATATTTCTCTCAGCCATGTATATATTATGATAAGCAATAAAGCAGGACATTTGTCCCTTTTTCTCCTCCAAATATGCACGTGTTGTTTTCATTGCAAGATTACATGATGACTTGAAGGAGGATCCGGCTTATGATCGTATTCGAATCTAGCCGTAAGCAATAAGGTCACTTGGGGGCTTCCTGTTCAAACATGGGTCGTATTCGAACCAAAGAGAACATAGCTATCGATACCCTCTTGATTGGCATCGCCACACCCACTGCGGGCTATATGATCGTATTCGAATCTTAGCATAACCCCTTTGGGCCGGGTCTCTGGTCGTATTCGAACCGGAAGCTCCTAAGTTCTTTTGTTTCATTATAGGGTTCTTCTGATCATTTCAAGGTGTGTATGGCCGGGTCTTACTTGGCCGGTTTAAACTTTGATTTCCAGTGATAGTTGGACACAATGGGTGTTATTAAGACAGGTAAACCGGAATTGAGGTGCCAGAAGTATGCTTGCAGGCCGCTAAGTATGATATTACGGCTGCATTAAGGATATAATTGGAGCTCAGTCTTTTTGATTCATATTCCGGGTTATATATCTAACACTTATGATTCTCAGGGCGGTACGCCGCCTCGAGACTTGCGATTTGCCCTTCTATGCAGGATAATTAAAGACAGCTATTTTGAGATTAAGGAAAACAAAGGATTGATTATGACCCGGAGAAACATAACGGAGACAACTTCATCAAACTTTAACATTCAAAGCGTGCACGATGGCACGGCAAGGATAAAAGTATTGGTCCTACTCTATTACAAAGACTCATTGAGTCCAAAAGGGTGGAACATTGTTTGGTAAGCCGGCTGCAGAAGCTAAGATACTTGCTGGGTGGAAGTCTCCGGCTCATTCCTTTCTTCTCCTCCGGCTGTCCCCAAGGTCTGGAAAGTCGACGACTTCTAGTCGATGCCGCCCAGCGCCTCGAATTGGGCTTCCTCGTCAATTAACCCGGCCGGGTCAATCTCTGGGGCAAAGGTGTGCTGACGAGCCGGCGGAATTAAACTCAGAGCTTCATAGCGAGGGGTTGGAATCCTCTGAATTTCTGCGTTATAACCCGGCTGGTACTTGGTCAGATCCGTGTCGTTGCCAATAAGAGTCGCCACCGGGCGCACGATCTTCACGCAGGCGGCGAAGTCTTTTTGGTCGAAAGTCGTGCCATCTTCCTTCAGACTTGGATAGCCGAGGGCGATGTCTGCCGGGTCTAGCTCCGGCAGGAAAGCCTTGGCCCGGCTCAGCGCGGCGATCGCTCCGGATCTCGCAGAGGCCCGTCGCAGCTCTTGGATACGTTGCGGCAGGACGGCGAGCCGACGAAGAACCTCCGCCAAGTGAGTCGGCACCTCGTTGGATAAGGCTACCACAGCTAAGGCACGTTGTGACCCGGTGTAGAGTTGCTCCACCAGGGTGTACACGGCCTTTATCTTGGTTACCACGCTTTGGTTGAGTTTGGCACTTCTGGAACCTGATTCATAGAGCAGGACAAGCCGCCGACCAGGGTGAGATATGAGGCATTAAAATTTTAAACTGGATGAAAGCCGGCGGGTGACTTACCGAAGATTGCATCAACCATTTGAGACACTTGGCGTTTTAAGCCGGAGAGTTCGGCCGTCTTCTCTGACAGGACCCTCTCCGCCTGATCAGCCCGGTTCACCAATGCGGCCTTTTCTTCGGCCCACGCTTTTCGTTCAGCGTCAAACTCTGTCTTCAGCTTCTCTTGTGAGGTGATGCTGGACACGAACTTGGCATTTGCCTTCCGGGTCTCCATCTCTTGCATCTTCAGCCGGTTCTTAAGATCGGCAAGGTCAGCCTCAAGTCTGTTGCCAGTAGCCTGTATAAATGTCCGGGTTATGACATGCACAGTTGCTATACAAATTTCAAGTCCCAAGTGTTTTCCAAGCAAAGACACTTGGCACTTGGGGGCTAATGCATGTTCAATGTCTCTATTTACCAATTTCCGGTTCATGCGAGCAAGCCGGAAGATAAGTCCCAAGTGTTTTCTAAAACAAAGACACCTGGCACTTGGGGGCTAATGTGTATCGAAGGTTCTTATCTACAAATTACCGGTTTAATTGGCTAAGCCGGAACTTCAGTCTATAACATATTCAATCATAAGCTGTTGACTTAAGGCTAGCATGGTAAAAGTAACTAGGCAGTAAGAGGACAGAAGGATAATACCTCAAATTTCTGCTGGATCTGGGTCACCATGGCAACCTCCGTGTCCCGGCTCTTGTGCACTTGGTTGATGTAGCCGAGACGAGCTCTCCGATGCTCAGGTTGGCATAGTCAGTTAGATCCAGACTGACCCGGTGGGGCTGCAGTACTTCCCCCTTGGCAGAGCACTTGGCCAGTGTCGTAGGCCTCCCCGGCTCAACAAATTTGGTCCGGGTGATTTCCACGTCCGGGTCATTTGTTGGTTGAGCCGAGCCGGAGGCCTCCGGGTCAGCAGAAGCTTCTACAGGTGCCGTGTCCATTGGAGTGGTGGCTTCGGGGGCGGAGGCAGCTGGCGGTTCTTGGACCGTCACCTCCGGCTCAGGCAAATCCGGCTCTCCGGCCGACTTGGTTTTCTTCGCCCTCTTGGTGAGCTTTGCCTGGGCACTGAAAGAACAACAAAGGTTAGCATAAAAAGTATGAGCAAAGACCAGAACAAATATAAGAGGGTTATCATTACCCGGGCACGGTCTTGAAAGTTGGCAAATTCGACTGCATAGAGTCGCCGGAAGAAGGGGAAGTCTCCTGATAATTTGAATCAGAGGAATTAAGCGTTTGGCGTATAACACCCGCAAAAGGATGAAAAGGGTACAATTTTGTGGTCACCTCGGTCCGACGTTTCCTTGATGCATCAGGTAACCCGGAGGAGAGGTCAGCGTCCTTGTTGGTCCGGGTATGCCGCTGGCTTTCATGAACCTGTCGCTTCAAAATAAATTGAGGATCTTGGTAAGCTAAAGGATGGGAAAAGCTTACTTTCCGGGTTACTCTTCGGGTTTTCAGCCGTGGCAAGGGCTCCGAGTCGGAGGAAAGTATTGTTACCTCTTCAACCACCGGGTTACTGGCTCCAGTGTCCTCCTGTTGATAAACAGCATTGATAAGGAGGACAGAACTAAAGCAACAAGTATAACAAGAGCTTACAGGTTTAGGAATTACCTCAGACTCGGAGCTGTCACTCAGCTGCAACAGCTCCGAAGCAGTGGGCCTACTTCCCTTCTTACGGGGAGCGGCTTTCTTGGCGGCTTTCTTTGCCTTTCTGGCCTTTTTGGCGGCGTCATGGTCATACTTGACCCGCCAGAACTTGTCATCAGCCTGAAAAATACAATGATGAATTCTTAAAACGGTTCAGATGACGATTATATGCAGAAGAAGATAAAATGTTAAAGTCAGCGGCTTACCGCTGGGGCTGGGTTGGTCTTGCAGAAGGGGGCTAACCCGGTCCTCCCGCAGTCTGCCAGGCTCTCGTTCAGAAGAGCCTTGGTCATATCTTCTGCAACGTCTTCTAGAAGATCATTGCGGCTGTGTCTCTGGGGGTCATCCTTTCGTCCTGTGTACTCGCACATTAAGCCGGGGCGGCGGCTCAATGGGATCACCCGCCATGATATCCAGACCCGGACCAGATCGATTCCATTCAGACCATTGCCCAGGAGAGCCTTGATCTTGTTGATGGTGGGGAGCAGAGGTTGGCGCTCCGCTTGAGTCAGCTTGTCTGACAGTGGGTGAGTCGGCTCCAGACGCGAGGGCCGAAAGCCGGGCAACGGACTCTCGTCAGCCGGCGACGTGTCTTGGCAGTAAAACCACGTCAGATTCCAGTCCTTGGGGTGGCTAGGCGGTTCTGCGTAAGGGAAAAGGCAGTCCCTACGCCGCTGGATGGAGATGCCACCTAACTCCAGACTTGGCCCATTGGCACACTCATTCTGACGGTTCAAGTAAAAAAGCTCTCTGAAGAGCAGCAGACTAGGTTCTTCTCCAAGGTAAACTTCGCAGAATACTTGGAAGTTGCAGATGTTGGACACTGAGTTGGGTCCTATGTCCTGAGGCCGCAAGTCGAAGAAGTTTAGAACGTCTCTAAAAAACTTTGAGCCGGGCGGTGCGAAGCCCCGGCTCATGTGATCCGCAAAAATCACTACCTCCCCGTCCTTTGGCTGTGGTCTCTCTTCTGACGGGTCGGGGGCATGGTAGGACATGACGTCCTTCTTGGGCAGGTATCCGGACTTAACAAAATCTGCTAGTGTCTCACTGGTGACATTGGACCTCATCCAGTTGCAAGTGATGGAGGCTTTGGGCGCTTTGGGAGGCATGGTGGAAGTCGGCAGTCTGTGACAAAAAGGAAAACGTTCGGATTAATTATAAGCCGGAGGAAATCTACAGCTCAAAGTCAAGGTGGCGGCTTATGAAGGGGACTAATGGAATATACCTAAGTACAGCGGGTTATTTAAGCTGCAGGGGCATTCAGAATAAATTGATTATCTACGGCCTTATCATAGCTAAGCCGGAAGATTCTACGAAGCATGATTTTCTTTAACCCGGAAAATTCTATGGCGTGTGGTTTCTTTAAACCGGAAATGTAAACCGCCGTGATTCAATGGTTGTCGTTTTTTACTAAGTGTGGTAAAGCAGGTTTCACATATTGCAGTAACTATTTCGGATCAAAATGGTCGGGCAAAAGAAAAGTTTCTCGACCTAGAAACAGAAGCGAGGGAGTTCTTGGGCTCGAACAAAGTTCTTATGCAGTAAAAAGAGAGCTGCTTGCATGTAAAATGGGTGCTAAACAGTCACCGCAATAGTTCTATGCAGGTCTAAGATCAAAAGGAGGCAGTAAAAATCAAATCTACTGAGGCCCGCGAAGAACTACGAAGAACAGAGGGATAACGATGAAACCCTAGTGCGGGTCTGCCCCATGGAGTAGCAAGGACTCACTGATGCTGAAGAGGAGCGGAGACTGCCGCCGTTTGTCTGGACCAAGTCAGGGTGATGCAGCGGCCGAGGTTGACGAAGACCGGGGGCGAGGCGACGGCGGCAGAGTTCGAGCTCGGGTAGAGAAGCAGTGGCGCGAGGAGGAAGAAGGGTGGCAGAGAAGCCCGTCAGGCCGGCCTATTTATAAGGGCGAGCTCATGAGTGGGCGCGAGGATCAAGGAGTCCACGCCGTGGTTATCTCCTCACGAAACGCCTTGATTTTCGGGATGACAGTAAATGTAAAGATCCGTTGCGGATCTGGCGGAGTAAAGAACGGGCTTAATGGAAGATGACGTCACGGCGGATTATCCGGAGGCCAGAGGATGACGTCACGCCGGGTTATGGTCTTCACACAATTGTAACCGGCGATTTTCTGTCGAAGGAATTGAAGATTGACATGAGCCGGCTCAAATCAATTTGGATCCTAATGTTGAGGATATAGACCTTAGAGTCACCCGCCAGGAGGGGCCGGGTTACTCTAATGGTCATTGCCAGAAGCCCGACGCCAGGCTTAAAGACGGTGGGCCGAAGATGGGCTTAAGACCCGGATATGGTTTAAAAGCATGTAGTTACAATCATTATTATGGTAGAACTTGTAGTGTAAGGCAAGAATAGTTGAGAGTCCGAGCCGGACACTCTTATGAGCCGGCCGGGACTCTGAGAGCTGCTGGGCGTCAGCCTCCCTATATAAAGGGAGGACCTGGCAGCGGTTTAGGGAAAAGAGCAATCTCATCAAGAGCCAGGCATAGGAGTTAAGCTCCCTGGTCATCGAAACCCTAATCAATACCACCGCAAACTGGACGTAGGCTTTTACCTTCACCGTAAGGGGCCGAACCAGTATAAACCCTCGTGTTCCTTGTCCCGCTTAACCCCTTCAAGCTTCCTAGTAGCAATGGCTCCACGACTAAGTCCTAGCTCGAGGACATCTGCCGTGACAATTCCACGACACACCCCTTTTCTTCTCGGAGCCAGAGTCCGTAATCGAGTATCCGCCCTACTCGTGCGAAGTCTTTGCATTCTTTCCTTAAATTTTCCAACTGGTGTTTTCTCTTATTCGTTGATTCCCCGTTCCAGTTGCCTTTGTTTTTCCCGCCCTCCCACCCTCTTATTCCCGGAGCTTGAGTCTCTCCCGAGCATCAATTTCATTCGCATGGAACCTCTTCAGTCTTTCGTAAATCATTTCAAAAGGTGAATTCTCGTCTCGTTTGACATTCTTCATCTCTTTCTTTGCAGTGGATTCAATTCAAGTTTTCGGTGTCGATCGTATTCTTTTCATTGACCAAAGTGTTTCCCCTTGCTCGTTCGCCTCTCGCCATTCAATCGTTCCAGAGTGCAGAAGTCATCTCAGTAGATTCATGTTTGCATTCAATTAATTTGAGGTTGTCACCTCATTCAAGTCCTTCAGTAGTTCCGGTGCATCATCTACCTCTTCAATAATCCTTTTTCAACGGTGTTTTTTTCTTTAGTGGGCCCTAACCCACAGGTCTTTTCCCAGGATCTTACCCGACTCTTCTAATTATTCCGGAGTTATCCTCAAATCCTTTTCGAAGTTTGACGTAAGTATGAATTTCATCAGTCAGATCTTTTCCAAGATCAATTTCAAAACATTTTCATTGTAGCCTTAACCTCTTCGCCTTTCATTCTACCGGCGTATCTCAGTAATTTTGTGGTGTCTCTCGTCGTCATTTGAAGATCGAAGAAGAAGAGTTCCTTCTAAATCTTGCTCGTTCTCTCGAAGATTCGTGGTTCTAGTTTCATGCTATCCTCTCAAATTTTCCTATTTGTCAGTTATTCCCTCTTACCCATCCGGAGTATGTCAGGAGTTGTTTTTCCATTTCTTTTCACTGGAGGCCATCTATCCAGAAGAATTCTTCATCCCCACATTTCAGCTACCGTTATCCAATTATCCCAGTGCTTCGTTCAAGTGTTCTTTAATCAGCTCATTATCTCTTTGTTCTTTTGCATCTAAATCCCCTCAAGCATATTTGTTCTTCTAATTCTTCTCGGGGATTCATTCTCTTTCATCAGTCATTTTTGAATTCTTACGATGGTTCCTTCAGCATTCCTCTTCCTTTGTCATCATATCAATTCATTCGTTCTTTCCAATCCTACCGGTGGTTCATGAAGACCTTCCCAATTTTGGCGCTATATTTCCCCTTAATCCTTTCAAATGCGAATAAGTTGTATGCAATCCATTGCTTCTCATCATATAATTGGCGAAGGACACGCATAACATAATTCTTATTCTCTTTAATCAAGCTGATTAATTCCTTCCTTCGGAGATTGTTCATCATAAATAATCTCTCGGTTCAAAGTGTTTTCATCTTTTCTTTCCCGGAGTTCAAAGCTTCCTCGGCCATCTCGTCGGAACCTACATTAGAATCATCGCAAGGCCTTAATCTTTTCCTTTCATCCTTCAATTTTATCTCATAATCCTTTCGTTACCGGAGTTCTTCACGGTGGTCCGTCAGTATTCAATTCATTCTTCAAGTGTTCATCAAGATTCTTGTAGGCGAAGCTCAAATATTCTTCTTCTTGCTTCGCAAGGTGCAATTAATTCTTCGTATTCTTTTGAAGTGGAGTTTTGCATTTCTTCGTTCTTCTCAGCTATCCAATCTTTTCCGTTTGTGGCCGGTTATCACCTTCTGATCTTGAGACGTTACCTATAAGACCACAACAAGCTTATTCTTTCGTTGTTGATTTTCTCAACAACTCCATTCAATCCTTCCTTCTAAGTTCTTTTCATTCAATTCTTTCAATTCTTCCGGAGGCATTGCGTTGTTCATCTTCTCTTGTGTTTCTCATTTCACCTCTTCTTTTCTCTTCCGTCTCGGTCCTAAGATCTCGGGACGAGATCTCTTGTTAGTGGAGGAGTGTTGTGACGCCCCGGATTCGATGCGCCAGGTGTCTTCCAGTTATTCGCCGTCGTTGCCATGTCATTTGCTTGCGTGTTGCATTTTGTCATCATGTGCATTGCATTGCATACATGTTCGTCTCATGCATCCGAGCATTTTACCCGTTGTCCGTTTTGCAATCCGACACTCCTATGTCACTCGGCGCCCCCTTTTGCCTCTTTTCATGTGCGGGTGTTAAACTTTCTCGGAATGGCCCGAGGTTTGCCAAGCGGCCTTGGTATACCACCGGTAGACCGCCTGTCAAGTTTCGTTCCATTTGGAGGTCGTTTGATGCCCCAACGGCTAACCGCGCAGCCCGAAACCCCTCTCTCTTTGCAGCCCAGCACCCCTCCACAACAGCCCACTAGCCCATCCTAACCCCCTCCATGCTCTCGGTCGTTCGATCACGATCGTGTGGGCGAAAACCGCACCTTATTTGGACTCTCCTAGCTCCTTCTGCCTATAAAAACACCTCCCCCGTCCAAATCTGAGAAGGAAATCATCCCTAACCCTAATCCCCTCCTCTTTCCTCGGTTTCTGCGCCCAATCAACCCGCCGCCGCCACTTGTCGCCGCCACAGGCACCCGCCACAGCCGCCACGTCAGCGCCGCCACGTGTCCCCCGCACCGCGCCTCTCTCCTCCGCCGCCGCCGGCCCGCGCGGCCCGCAGCCGGCCCGCGGGGCCCGATCCCACGCCGCCGCCCCTCGGGCTGACTGCGCCCGCTCCCGGCGTTGTCCGCCCGCCGTCCGCCCGCCGTGCGCCGCCGCCGTTCCTCCCGCCGGCGCCTCCCCGGCGACCTTCGTCACCTCCCGTGCCCGGAACCACGGCGCCCCGTCCTCGGCTTCCACGCCGTCGCCGGCCGCCTGCCCCGTGCCATCCTCCGCCTCCGCCCCGACCACGTTCGCCGGCGACCGGCGCCCTCTCACCGTCCGGCCGCCGCCGCCGTTTTCTGCCCCGCCAGCGCGCCATCGCCGAACCTCGCCGCGCCGTCCTCCGGCCCGGAGCCGGCCGGTGCTCGCCGCCCCGACCCCGGTGGTGCTTCTCCTCGTCCGCCCGACCGTCTGCGGCCACCCTCCGGCCATCTCCGTCGTCTCCGGCGAGGTCCGGTGGATCGTGACGAGATCCACCAGTCCCTCTATCCAAACACGCCCCCGTCGTCCCCGGATCCCTCCGTCCCGAACGGCTCCGTCCCGATTTCGCGGGGTGAGAAATCTGCTAAGTCCCTGAGATCCATTATTCTGATGCCATGTTTGACCTGCCATAACTCCATGCATACTGCTCCGATTCGTGTATGTGATATATCAAAATGTTCATCATGATATTCTCGTCATTTTGTTCCATTGTGTCATGCTTGTTTGGGATCATCTTGATGCCCTAATCATCATTGCAAAAGTGCTATATGCTGTTAACTGCTGTCTGTTATCAGAACTTGCTCATTTGTCATTTTTGTTGCGTTTTCTCTGTGCATCCTATGAGCATGGGCTCTACATGTGTTTTGATATATGCCATGCCATCCTTACATACGTGCTTTCCATGTATTTTTGTGATCTCTGTGGTGATTAGCACAAGCATGCAAAGTAGCCTCCGTGATGTTGCTGATTTCTGTGACTTTGTGATTTCTAAGTCTGAGCCTGTTATATTTTGTTGCCATGTAAAACTGCTGCTACCATGAGTTATATCCATAATCTGGAGATGTTAACTAAGGATGTTTTGTTATACATGTTATGCTCTATCTATCCATTTCCTTGTTTGCATTTATGGCCTGCTGTAGCTTATTGTAATTTTGATCCAAACTTGCTAAATAATGTTGCTGTCAGCCTGTTAACATAATGTTCATTCTTGCCATGTGTTTTGCTAGTGATCCATGTACCCTATGGACTTCCTCTTACCATGCTTAGCTTCATATTCATATCTTCTTACTGTTGGTTACCTTTGCATGCCATGTATTGCTCTGTGGTGAGTGATTCAAGCTCAACAACATGCCTACTTATTGTTGATCCTTCCATGCTCTGTTTTTCTGCTAAGTCAGAAACTGTTAATAAAACTTGCTATGTTTGCATGGGCGCCATCATATCTTCTGTGCCTTTTTGGCTCATGATCAGTAAGGGATTATTGTTCTGTGCTTTAAGTAGAATCATATCATGCTTTAGTTTTCCATTATAGCTTGCCGTAACATGTTGATTGCTAGCTCTAAACATTGCAACCTGATGTTATTTCTGCCATGTCCTGGAATTCTGCCAAGTCTGTGGATCTGTTATTATTTGCAATCTTATCATGTCCTTTTGAGCATGTTATAGTGATTTCTGTAGATAGCTCAGTGTTCATGTTTTGTAATGCTTTACCTGTACATCATGTCCTTGCCTTTTGTTATTATGTTGGGGTGTTGTAGCATGTTGTTTTGATGCTTGCAATATGCCTAGTTGCTGTTTTGGACAGATTGTTGCTATATATTGTTTGGAGTGTATGTGTTGAACCGTTGCTCCGTTTTGAGCATGCTCTATATGAAACTTGCTTAGAATTGCATTTAGTATCATATTATCATGTTGCATCCTTGTTTTGAGGTGTTTTCTTGATGTTTGGATGCATTTTGCATCAATGCCATGTTTATCTTATTTTGCTCATATCTTCTAGGCCGTAGCTCCGAACTAAATGAACTTTATATGTAACTTGACTAGAATTTCGTGTAGATCATCTTGGTGCGTCTTAAATTTCTGTTTAACAACTTCAACTTTTTATTCAGATCTGGACCAATTTCGAAATTTGCATATGAGGACTTACCGGAATTGTTATATGTTGTTTCTGGCCTCATTTAAACTTGCTTTGATGTGTTGCTCTTGTATGCATCATCTCTTGCAATGAGTAGCTTCATATAGCCTTGTCATGCATCATGCTTGGTTGAGCATCATGCCTTGTTCATGTGTGGTGTGTTTACCATGTTGTGTGCTTCTTCTCGATAGTTCCCGTTTCGCTGCGTTCGTGAGGATTCGTTCGTCTACGCTTGGTACATCTTCGTGGCTTCATCTTCTTCATGGACTCGGTCTTCTTCCTAGCGGGATTTCATGCAAGATGACCGTCACCTTGGATCTCATTACTATCATTGCTATGCTAGTTGCTTCGTTCTATCGCTATGCTGCGCTACGTATCGCTTGCTCTCTCGCTTGCTCTTCAAGCCTCCCAAATTGCCATGAACCTCTAACCTTTGTCACCCTTCCTAGCAAACCGTTGTTTGGCTATGTTACAGCTTTTCTCAGCCCCTCTTATAGCGTTGCTAGTTGCACGTGAAGATGAAGTTTGTTCCAGGTTGGAACATAAAGATCATGAACTTGGTTGGGATATCACAATATCTCTTATATTATTAATGCATCTATATACTTGGTAAAGGGTGGAAGGCTCGGCCTTATGCCTGGCATTTTGTTCCACTCTTGCCGCCCTAGTTTCCGTCATACCGGTGTTATGTTCCTTGATTTTGCGTTCCTTACACGGTTGGGTGATTTATGGGACCCCCTTGACAGTTCGCTTTCAACAAAACTCTTCCAGCAAGGCCCAACCTTGGTTTTACCATTTGCCTATCACCTATTTCCCTTCCCTTGGGTCGGCCGGCCCAAGGGCCATCTTTATTTTAACCCCCCCCCCCCCCCCCGCCGGGCCAGTGCTTGTCTAAGTGTTGGTCCGAACCGGGCAGCCTGCGGGGCCACCTCGGGGAAACTTGAGGGCTGGTTTTACTGTAGCTTGACCTATCCGGTGTTGCCCTGAGAACGAGATATGTGCAGCTCCTATCGGGATTGTCGGCGCATCGGGCGGCTTTGCTGGTCTTGTTTTACATTGTCGAAATGTCTTGTAACCGGGATTCCGAGTCTGATCGGGTCTTCCCGGGAGAAGGAATATCCTTTGTTGGCCGTGAGAGCTTATAATGGGCTAAGTTGGGACACCCCTGCAGGGTATTATCTTTCGAAAGCCGTGCCCGCGGTTATGTGGTAGATGGGAATTTGTTAATGTCCGGTTGTAGAGAACTTGACACTCGACTTAATTAAAACGCATCAACCGCGTGTGTAACCATGACGGTCTCTTCTCGGCGGAGTCCGGGAAGTGAATACGGTTTCTGGGTTATGTTTGACGTAAGTAGGAGTTCAGGATCACTTCTTGATCATTGCTAGTTGACGACCGTTCCATTGCTTCTCTTCTCGCTCTTATTTGCATATGTTAGCCACCATACATGCTTAGTCGCTGCTGCAACCTCACCACTTTACCCCTTTCCTACCCATTAAGCTTTGCTAGTCTTGATACCCATGGTAATGGGATTGCTGAGTCCTCGTGGCTCACATATTACTACAACACCAGTTGCAGGTATAGGTTTTGCGATGATCATGACGCGAGAGCGATGTTTCTTGTTTTGGAGTCCTTCTTCTGCTTCTTCTTCGATTAGGGGATAGGTTCCAGGTCGGCAGCCTGGGCTAGCAGGGTGGATGTCGTTCGAGCTTCTGTTTGTGTTGAGGATATAAACCTTAGAGTCACCCGCCCGGAGGGGCCGGGTTACTCATAATGATCATCGCCTGAAGCCCGGCGCCAAGCTTGAAGACGGCGGGCCAAAGATGGGCTTAAGACCCGGGGATGGCTTAAGGCCCGTAGTTACAACCGCTATTATGGTAGAACTTGTAGTGTAAGGCAAGAATAGTTGAGAGTCCGAGCCGGACACTCTTATGAGCCGGCCGGGACTCTGAGAGCTGCTAGGCGTCAACCTCTCTATATAAAGGGACGACCCGGCAGCGGTTTAAGGACATAAGATCTCATCGAGAGCCAGGCATAGCAATCAAGCTCCCTGCTCATCGAAACCATAAGCAATACCACCTCAACTGGACGTAGGCTTTTACCTTCACCGTAAGGGGCCGAACCAGTATAACCCTCGTGTTCCTTGTCCCGTTAACCCCTTTAAGCTTCCTAGTTGCGATGGCTCCACGACTAAGTCCTAGCACGAGGACATCTGCCGTGACAATTCCACGACAGTTGGCGCCCACCATGGGGCCAGCGCACGGTGGATTTGAGTTCTTGAAGGGCAGCTTCGAAGGGCTCAAGGGATACGCTGTGGGCCGGATGACCAAGAGTCGTCGCGGCAAGCTCTACATCGACGATGCAAACTGGGGCCCCGATGCCGGCTCAATTAAGTACGGGTACCGGGTCCCCTTCGGCGGAATTCATGTCTTCATTGGCAAGATTGGTGAGCCGGGCCCTGAGCCGGATCTCTGCGCCGATCTCATCGAGACGGCTCAGCGCGCGCGACCCGCCCGGGCCCTACCTGCCTTGAAGCATGCTTTTGTGGGATGTATCCATGAAGGACTCTCTGTAGGGTCTGGATCTGGTGATGAGACGGCCGCCGGCTCTGACGGCGAGTCGTCCACAGATGAGTCAAACTCGTTGTATCAACTTCAAGATGGCAGGCTCATGGGCTGTTCCGATGGTGACAGTATTCCAGACCCTTTTGAGCCGCCGAGCCGGGTTGGAATCTTCATGGCCGGTGCACAGCCTTTTCAAAACCCTGCCGCCGGGTCAGGAAATCCGGTGCCCTCGCCGGCTCAGGTGCTGATGGATCTCACGGACAAGATAACGGCCCTGTTGACCGCCACGGTTGACCCGGCGGATCAAGCTCAGCATGACAAGGAGGTGGCGCAGTTAAAGTTAGATCTAGTAAAAGCCAAGGAGGATCTGGCGGCGGAAGGGATCGGGATGGCTGCGGAGCGGGCGGCTCTCGACGCCCAGACTCAGTTGATTCAGGCGCAGTCCTTCCGGTTCATGATGGATCAGAACGCGTCCAATGAGGTCAT
This sequence comes from Triticum aestivum, assembly GCF_018294505.1. Taxonomy (NCBI): domain Eukaryota; kingdom Viridiplantae; phylum Streptophyta; class Magnoliopsida; order Poales; family Poaceae; genus Triticum; species Triticum aestivum. The sequence goes on along the minus strand of NC_057799.1, from coordinate 616,750,691 downwards.
GAGAAGGAGGCATCAAAAGGCCCAATCTCGACTCCCTCCGGTCTACAATCCTCGAAACCTCTTCAACACGCCAGGTGCAGGGTCTAGTAACCCGCCGGGGATCATAGTGCCCGGGTCTGGGACCCCTGTTCAGCCACAAGTGATGGGGCCTCCCCGGGTGAACCCTTCCCCGCCTCAGTATGTGCCAATACCACCGGGTCATTATGCTAACCCGCTAGAGAACATGGTCGCCACAGCAGCTCGGCTGGCGGCTCTCCCAATTGACGGTGACTCTCCAACGGCTATTGAAACCCGCCGGGTCAGAGAACTCCTTCAGACAGTGTTGGCGCAGCAAGAGGCGTACTCTTACAGCCGGGACAGGATACATTCAACCCCTCGTCCAGGCCGGAGCCCGAGTTATAGCAGACACATGGCCTCAGCGACCGGCTCAAGTAACGTCCGACACCATGATTTGCCCCTTGGCCATGGCCCGGCTCGTAACGAAGCCTTTCGTGCAATAGACCAAGACAGAGCGCGGCAGGAGGCGGAGCAGGTGCCTCAGTTAACGGCTTACCAGACTCCCCCGGCTTATCTGACGACTTCCGTCGACGTGGGTATCCCTACGAGGACTGGAGGTGTCCCTTGCTTAGTGCCAGCTCTCCGCAATGAACGTCTACCCAAGGACTTCAAAGGGCCTAGGAAGGTGCCTAATTACACGGCTGATTTACAACCCGGAGCCTGGATCGAGAGTTACGAGATGGCCATGGAATTGCTGGAGGTTAGTGAAGCGGTGATGGCTAAGTACTTCACCATGATGTTAGATGGGACTGCCCGCACTTGGTTGAAGGGACTGCCACCGAATTCCATTGGGTCTTGGGCTGAGCTGAAAGCCCGGTTCATACAAAACTTCAAGGACACCTGTAGGCAGTCTATGTCAATTGTGGATTTGACTAACTGTAAACAGCAGGAGGGTGAGTCTACGACACATTGGGTTCGCCGGGTCAAGGAGATAATACATTCATCGGATAAGATGGATGCCGGCTCTGCAGTCTTAATGTTGGAACAGAATTGTCGCTTCCTGCCCCTGAAGATGAAACTTGGGCGGCTCAAGCGTGATTGTAATGATATGGGTATGCTGATGGCGGCTCTCGTCAAGTATGCTGACTCTGACAGTACCAAGGACCCCGTGTCGGATGATGAAAGGACAGGGAAGGGAAAGAAGAACGGCAATGGCAAGGGTCCTCAGCATAACCCGGCGAACCAAGGAGGTGGCAAGCGTAAGGCCGACGGCAGCCTAGAGTTCGTGGCCAACGCCATCTCACAGGGTAATAACCAGCGACGCAAGGGGAGGCCGCCTCCCCGAGCCGGCGGGTCAGGCCCGACGCTGGAGCAGCTGTTGAATGAGCCTTGTCCAAGGCATGGCTCTAGGGAGAAGCCGGCTACTCATCTATGGAAGGATTGTGCAATCATGAAGGCATTCAAGAATTCCAATGCCTTTAATGGCAACAATGGCCCGGGCGGCGGCTCAGGCGCTGGCGGTTTTCATGGCCTGGGCGGCGGCTCACATTCCAATCCTCAAAACGGTCAAGGGGGCCTTAATCAGCAGTCTGGCCAGGGTCATCAACAGCAGCAGGGGGGTTACCAGACCAATCCAAAGTAGCTTAACGGTGGACAGTATCACGTATTCACCACCAGTCTGTGTAAGCGAGATCAGAAGCTTCATAAGAGGGCTGTGAACGCTGTTGAGCCGGCGATTCCACACTACTTAAGATGGTCTGAGCAGCCTATTGTGTGGAGTAGGGAGGATCACCCTCCCCGGGTTGATAATCCGGGTCACTTGGCCCTGGTGGTGGCTCCTCAGGTGGGAGGATATAAGTTCACTAAGGTGCTCATGGACGGAGGCAGCAGCATCAACATCCTCTATGATGAGACTTTCCGTCGTATGGGATTGATTGATAAGAACCTCAGCCAGTCCAATACTGTTTTCCATGGCGTGGCGGCCGGCTTACGCCAAGTTCATGGCACGGCCGTGTTACGTGTATTTACAGCTCAAGATGCCGGGTCACAATGGGACCATTACAGTTCACGGCAGCCGGAAGGTGGCCTTGGAGTGTGAGGAAGGCGATGCAGCTTATGCAGAATCTGTTTGTGCAACAGAGGAGTTGAAATTTCACAAGGACAATGCTGACCCGACAGATATGACCTCTCTGAAAAAGCCGACTACGGAGCATGAGCCAGCAATGAAATTTAAGTCGACTGATGAGACTAAGCTTGTTGATTTCGTTCCAGGTGATTCATCTCAGCAGTTTAGCATCAGTGCCAATCTGGATCCAAAATAGGAAAGCGCGCTCATCGAGTTCATCCGTGAGAATAGGGACATTTTTGCATGGAAGCCTTCTGACATGCCAGGTGTACCTAGAGAACTCGCTGAGCACACTCTCCATGTTGATCTGAAATTTAAGTCGGTCAGGCAGTTCCTTCGGCAGTTTAATGAGGAGAGGCGGAAAGCCATTGGTGAAGAGGTGGCTCGGCTCTTGGCGGCAAGCTTTATTGTTGAAGTCTTTCACCCAGAGTGGCTAGCTAACCCGGTGCTCGTGCTCAAGAAGAACGGCACCTGGCGGATGTGTGTGGACTACACGGACTTAAACAAGGCATGTCCGGCTGATCCTTTTGCTCTTCCCCGTATTGATCAAATCATTGATGCTACAGCGGGTTGTGAGCGCTTAAGTTTCTTGGATGCTTATTCTGGATATCATCAGATTAAAATGGCAGTTAAGGACCAGGAGAAGACGGCGTTCATCACTCCCTTTGGAGCCTTCTGCTATGTATCTATGCCTTTTGGACTCAAGAGTGCACAGGCGACTTATCAACGTTGCGTGCAGAACTGTCTTCATAACCAGATTGGGCGCAATGTTCATGCCTATGTAGATGATATTGTGCTTAAGTCCAGGGAGAAGGAAACTTTGATAGATGATCTGAGGGAAACCTTTGATAATCTCCGGGTCTACAAGATGATGCTTAACCCGGCCAAGTGTGTTTTTGGTGTTCCTGCAGGAAAGCTCTTGGGTTTCTTGGTTTCTAACAGAGGCATTGAAGCTAACCCGGAGAAAATCAAGGCAATCACCTCTCTGGCTAAGCCGGCGTGTGTAAACGACGTCCAGCGCCTGGCGGGTCGTATCGCTGCTTTAAGCCGGTTTATAAGCCGTTTGGGTGAGAAGGCCATGCCATTGTACCAGTTGATGAAGAAAACTGATGACTTTGTCTGGAATGATGCTGCTAATACTGCTTTGGAGGATTTGAAGAGACAGCTGGCTGAGCCTCCAGTCCTTGCTGCTCCGGTTGACAAGGAGCCCTTATTGCTGTATGTGGCTGCTAACACAAGGGTCGTCAGTGTGGCTGTAGTGGTGGAGCGCAAGGAAGAGGGTAAGGAGTATCCGGTTCAGCGGCCGGTTTATTATGTCAGTGAAGTGCTCATCGAGTCCAAACAACGGTACCCACATTGGCAGAAGCTTGTTTATGGTGTGTTCATGGCAAGCCGGAAGCTTAAGCATTATTTCCAAGGTCACCCCATTACTGTGGTTAGTTCTGCTCCCCTTGGAGATATCATCCAAAATAGAGAAGCTACAGGGAGAGTGGCTAAGTGGGCTATAGAACTTGGGCCTCATGGTCTAAAATATATGCCACGCACTGCGGTTAAATCTCAAGCTTTGGTGGATTTCATCAACGATTGGACAGAGCTACAAGTGCCCGAGGAAAAGCCGGATAATACGTATTGGACTATTCACTTCGACGGGTCCAGGCAATTGGAGGGCTCGGGGGTTGGAGTTGTATTGGCCTCCCCTAAAGGTGACAAGTTCCATTATGTGCTACGGTTGATGTTCCCTTGTACTAACAATGCGGCTGAGTACGAGGCCTTGCTCCATGGTCTTCGGATGGCTAAAGAGATGAGCTTGAGCCGGGTAAGGTGCTTCGGTGACTCAGACTTAGTGGCTCAACAAGTATCAGGCAAGTGGGATTCCAAGGACCCTCTCATGGCGGCTTATCACCGTGAAGTTGATGCTATTGCTGGACACTTTCAGGGTTACCAAGTAGAGCACATCCATCGCAGGAAGAACAAGGCAGCCGATGCTTTAAGCCGGCTGGGCTCTCAGTGAAAACCGGTGCCGCCTAATACTTTCATGGACGTCTTGCATAACCCTTCTGTTAAGTTGCCTACAGAGGAAGACTTGGCTGTCCCTGACCCGGAGGCACAATTGGTGGCGGCTCTCCACATCACCCCGGACTGGACGGTGCCATACTTGGCTTACATGACCCGGGGAGATTTGCCTGAGGATGAAACTTTGGCCAGAAAATTAACCCGGCGGTCTAAGTCAATGGTTGTTATCAATGGTGAGCTGCATCGCCGCAGTGTTACGGGAGCGTTCCAACATTGTGTCTCCCCTGAGGAAGGTCAAGAGATCTTGCGTGAGATTCATGAAGGGGATTGTGGCCATCATGCCGGCTCAAAATCCCTTGTGGCCAAGGCTTTTCGTCATGGTTTTTATTGGCTGACGGCTCATGCTGATGCGGAGGGCTTGGTCAGTAAATGTGATGGTTGCCAAAGGTTCTCACGACGGGCTCATGTGCCGGCTCAGGAGCTGAGGATGATACCAATCACTTGGCCGTTTGCGGTCTGGGGGCTTGACATGGTTGGGCCTTTTAAAAGGTCCAAGGATAAAAAGACCCACCTCTTGGTGGCAGTTGACAAGTTCACAAAGTGGGTTGAGGCAGAGCCAGTTAGTAAGTGTGGCGCAGCCACGGCAGTTCAGTTCATGAAAAGGGTGATATTTCGCTTTGGTTTTCCACACAGCATTATAACTGACAATGGTACCAATCTGTCCAAGGGCGCCATGGAGGAGTTTTGTCAACGAGAGCATATTCGGCTTGATGTTTCGTCAGTGGCTCATCCTCAATCCAATGGTCAAGCTGAGAGAGCTAATTAGGAGATTCTGAAAGGCATCAAGCCCCGGCTTTTAGTCCCTTTGCAACGGACGCCGGGTTTTTGGGTGGAGGAGTTACCCTCCGTGTTATGGAGCATCAATACTACTCCTAACAGGTCTACGGGTTACACGCCTTTCTTCATGGTTTATGGAGCGGAAGCAGTCCTCCCCAGTGACATCCGTCATGATTCGCCTCGAGTAGCGGCTTATGTTGAGGCGGATAATGAACAGGCGCGCCAAGATGCTCTTGACTTGTTGGACGAACAGCGTGATGTAGCAGCAGCTCGATCAGCGATTTACCAACAAGACCTGCGCCGTTATCACAGTCGCCGGGTTAAGTCCCGGGTCCTCCAGGAAGGTGATTTGGTGTTCCGGCTCATCCAAGATCAAACAGATGCGCACAAGCTATCCCCGCCTTTGGAAGGACCCTTTGTGGTCAGCAAGAACTTGCACAACGGGTCATATTACCTCATTGACATTCGGGTGCACAAAGATTCACGTAAGTCGGAGGAAGAGACCCGTCGGCCGTGGAACATAGCTCAGCTTCGGCCTTATTACACTTGAGCCACCGGCTCTCATAATGTACATATCTCTATAAGCCATGTATATATTATGATAAGCAATAAAGCAGGACCTCTGTCCTTTTTTCTCCCCCAAAGGTAAAAGTGTTGTTTCCATTAAAAGATCACATGATAACTTGGAGGTGGATCCGGCTTATGATCGTGTTCGAATCTAGCCGTACGTCATATAATCACTTGGGGGCTTCCTGTTCAAACATAGGTCGTATTCGAACCAAAGAGAACATAGTTGTCGATACCCACTTGATTGGCACACTGCTGAGCCCATCAGGGAGTTTCCTTGATCCTATTTGAATCATGGCTTAACCCCCTTTGGGAACCGACGTGGATCGTATTCGAATCAGCGTCGTTAAACAACTTTTAAGGTCATTTGGGGGCTTCCTATTCAAACATGGGTCGTATTCGAACCAAAGAGAACATAGCTGTCGGTCCTCTTGATTGGCATCGCCAAACCCACTGGGGGCTATATGATCGCATTCGAATCTTAGCATAACCCCTTTGGGACGGGCCTCTGGTCGTATTCGAACCGGAAGCCCCTAAGTTTTCTGATTTACAACGGGTTCTTCTGATTGTCTCAATAGTGTGCGCGGCGGTTCTCACCCCGCCGGCTTAACTTTGATTCACAGTGCTAGTCGCACACAATCAGCGTTATCAAGACTGGTAAAACCGGAGTTGAGGTACCAACCTTATTCTCCGGGTTATATAAACCGGAAGTGTACTTGAAAGCCTGTAAGTGTGTTATTACGGTTATATCAAGGACATATTTGAGGACCAGCCTTTCGTAACTTAGATTCATATTCCGGGTTATATATATGAGACTATGATTCTCAGTGCGGTAAGCCGCCTAGAGTCTTGTGATTTGTTTTTCCATGCAGGATAGTTAAAGACAGCTATTTGAGCTTAAGGAAAATGAATGATCAATTATGACCCGGAAGAATATAAGGATGCAACTTCAATGGACTTAAGCATTCAACATGTGCACGATGGCACGACAAAGTTAAAATGTTGATCCTACTCTATTACAAGACTCCCCGAGTCCAAAAGATGAGGCATTGTTTTCAGATGTAGTCATGAGCCGCCTACAAGTTAAGATGCTTGTCGAGTTGAAGCTTCCGGCTCATCCCTCTCCGCTCCTCCGGCTGTTCCCATGACCTGGAAGGTTGACGATTTCCAGTCAATGCCGCTCAAAGCTTCGAATTGAGCCTCCTCGTCAATTAACCCGGCCGGGTTAATGTCTGGGGCAAAAGTGTGCTTACGAGTCGGCGGGACCAAGCTGACGGCTTCGTAACGCGGAGTAGGGATCCTCTGATTCTCTGCATCGTAGCCCGGCTGGTACTTGGTCAGATCAGTGTCGTTCCCAATCAGGGTGGCCACCGGGCGCACGATCTTCACACAGGCAGCAAAGTCCTTTTGGTCGAAAGGGGTGCCGTCTTCCTTCAAGCTGGGGTAACCAAGTGCAATGTCCGCCGGGTCTAGCTCTGGAAGGAAAGCCTTGGCCCGGCTCAGAGCAGCTATGGCTCCGGCTCTTGCAGAGGCCCGTCGCAGCTCTTGGACACGCTGAGGGAGAACGGCCAGCCGGCGAAGTACTTCCGCCAGGTGAGTCGGAACCTCATTGGATAGGGCCACCACGGCCAAGGCGCGCTGTGACCCGGTGTAGAGTTGCTCCACCAGGGTGTACACGGCCTTTAGCTTGGTCAGCACATTTTGATTGAGGTTGAGCTTCTTGGACCTGTTTAACAAAGTAACATAAGCCGCTGGCAATGGTGGGAATTATGAAACATAAAAACTATAAACTTTTCAAGAGCCGGCGGAATGGCTTACCAAAGATTGCGGCGACCATCTGTGACACGTGGCGCTTTAAGCCGGAGAGCTCGGCGGTTCTCTCCGTCAGATCCTTCTCTGCCTGTTCGGCCCGGCTTACAAGAGTGGCCTTTTCTTCGGCCCAAGTTTTCCTCTCAGCTTCAAATTTCTTCTTCAGCGTCTCTTGAGCAGCAATGCTGGATTCAAATTTGGCGTTGGCCTTCCGAGTCTCAGTTTCCTGAGTCTTCAGGCGGCTCTTCAGATCAGAGATATCAGCCTCAAACTTCTTGCAAGCAGCCTGTACAATTTCCGAGTTATAGTATGAATGATTATTATGCAATTTTAAAGTCCCAAGCGCTTTCCAAGCAAAGACACTTGGCACTTGGGGGCTAATGCATGTCAAAAGTTTCTATCTACAAATTACCGGTTCATGGAAGTAAGCCGGAAATTAAGTCTACAACATATTCTATCATAAGTCGTAGACTTGGGGGCTAGCATAGTAAAGATGATTATGCAGTAAGCAGTAGAGTGGTACCTCAGACTTCTGCTGTATCTGCTTCACCATGCCAATCTCCAAGTCCCGGCTGCTGTGCACTTGATTGACATAGCCAGAGATGATTTCTCCAATGCTCAGGTTGGCGTAGTTGGTGATGTCCAGCTTGGCCCGGTGGCGCTCCAGCAATTCTTCCTTCGCAGAGCACTTAGCCAGCGCAGTGGGTCTCCCCGGCTCGACAAACTCCGTTCGGGTGATTACCACGTCCGGGTCATCGGCCGGCTGAGCCGGGCTGGAGATAGCTGGGTTAGTGGAAGTCTCCATAGCTGGCTCATCAGTTGGAGTGGTGGCTTCAGGAGCAGAGGCAGCTGGCGGCTCTTGCGCTGAAACCTCCGGCTCAGGCAAGACCGGCTCTTCGACCGGCTTATTCTTATTTGCTCTTTTACTGAGCTTTGCTTGAGCACTGAAAGGACAAAAAGTTAGTACAAAGGTATGAGTAAAGATAAGCACAACAAGAGATGATTATCATTACCCGGTACGGTCTTGAAAGCCGGCAGGTTCGATTGCATAGAGTCGCCAGAGGAGGGTGAAGTCTCCTGATAATTCGAGTCAGAAGAATTGAGCGGTTGACGTATAACACCCGCCAAAGGATGAAAAGGATATAAGTTGGAGATAACCTCGGTCCGGCGTTTCCTTGATGCCTCAGGTAAGCCGGAGGAGAGGTCAGCATCCTTGTTGGTCCGGGTGTGTCGCCGGTTCTCATGAATCTGTTGCTTCAAAAGAAATTGAGGATCTTGATAAGCTAAAGGATGTGAAAATCTTACTTTCCGGGTTACTCTTTGGACTTTCAGCCTTGGCAAGGGCTCCGAGTCGGAGGAAAGTGTCATTACCTCTTCAGTCACCGGGTTACTTGCTCCGGTGTCATCCTGCTGATGATCAGTATCAATAAGGTGGACAGGGATAAACAAAAAATACAACAAGAACTTACAGGTTCAGGGGTTACCTCTGACTCGGAGCTGTCACTTAGTTGAAGCAGCTCTGAGGCAGTAGGCCTGCTTCCCTTCTTGCGGGGAGCAGCTCTCCTGGCGGCTTTCTTAGCTTTCCTGGCCTTCTTGGCTGCCTCATGGTCATACTTGACCTTCCAGAATTTATCATCAGCCTGAAAAATACAATGAAGATTTCTTAAGGTTTAGATGAAAACTATCTAAAGGAAAAATTAAGATGTTCAGATCAGCGGCTTACCGCTGGGGCCGGGTTGGTCTTGCAGAAGGGGCTTAAGCCGGTCCTCCCGCAGTCTGCCAAGCTCTCATTCAAGAGGGCCTTGGTCATGTCTTCAGCAACGTCTTCAGGAAGATCGTTGCGGCTGTGTCGCAGGGGATCATCTTTCCGGCCCGTGTAATCACACATTAAGCCGGGGCGGCGGCTCAAGGGGATCACCCGCCATGAGATCCAGACCCGGACCAGAATAATGGCATTGAGGCCATTTCCCAGGAGAGCCTTGATTTTGTTGATGGTGGGGATCAGAGGTTGGCGCTCCGCCTGAGATAGCTTGTCTGACAGAGGGTGAGTTGGTTCCATACGCGAGGGATGAAAGCCGGGCAGCGGGCTCTCGTCAGCCGGCGAAGTGTCCTGGCAGTAGAACCACGTCTGGTTCCAGTCCTTTGGGTGGCTTGGCGGCTCGGCGTAAGGAAAAAGGCAGTCTCTCCGGCGTTGAATGGAGATTCCACCAAGTTCCAGGCTCGGTCCGTTGGCGCACTCATTCTGGCGGTTCAAATAGAATAACTCTCTAAAGAGCAGAAGGCTGGGCTCTTCTCCAAGGTAGACTTTGCAGAATACTTGGAAGTTGCATATGTTTGACACGGAATTGGGTCCTATGTCTTGTGGCCGCAGATCAAAGAAATTCAGCACGTCTCTAAAGAACTTTGAGCCGGGGGGTGCGAAGCCCTGGCTCATGTGATCAGCAAAAATCACTACCTCACCCTCCCTTGGTTGCGGTCTCTCCTCTGACGGGTCAGGGGCACGGTAAGACATGACATCCTTCTTGGGCAGGTAACCCGTCTTTACGAATTCAGCTAAGGTGTCATTGGTGACGTTGGACCTCATCCAGTTGCACGTGATGGGTGCCTTGGGAGCTTTGGGAGGCATGGTGAAGGACGGAAGCCTATGATAAAAGGACATGTCCGGTTCAATTATAAGCCGGAGGAAATTTACAGTTCAATGTTCAAAGTGGCGGCTTATGAAAGGGGCCTAATGACATATGGTTAAGTACATCGGGTTATCTAAGCCGCTGGAAGTATCGAGAGTAATTCAAATTTTCTACAGCTTTATCATAAATGAGCCAGAGGATTTTACGGCGCGTGGTTTCTTTTGAGCTGGAAAATTTTACGGCGCGCGGCTTCTTTAAGCCGGAAATGTAAGCCGCCATGACTCAGCAGATGCAGTTTTTTTACTAAGTGTGGTAAAAACAGGTTTCACACATCGCAGTAATTAATTTGGATCAAAACGGTCGGTCAAAGGGGAAAGTTTCTAGACCTAAAACAGACGCGGAAGAAGTTCGCGGGTTTGAACGGAGCCTCTATGCAATAAAAGGGGATCTATGTACATTGGGAATGGAAGTGAAACAGCTACCGCAGCAGTTTTGTATAGTCTAAAGATCAAGAAAGGTGGTAAAAATGAAATCTACCGAGGGCTCGCGACGAACGGCGACGAACACGGGAAGAACAGCAAGAACCCTAATGCGGATCTATTCTACGGAGTAACAGGGACTTACGGGTGCTGGAGAGTTGCGGAGATCGCCGTCGTTTATCTGGTCACGTCAGGTTGATGCAGCGGCCGGAGTTGGTGAAGACGAGAAGACCCGCGGCGGCGGCGGCGGTGGAGCTCGAGCGCAGCACAGTGGCGAGAGGAAGAAGATGGAGGTGGCGAAGTGACTGGAGGCTCATTGGGCCGGGCTATTTATAAGTCGAGGCTCATAAGTGGGCGCGAGAAACGAGGAGGTCACGGCGTGATTATCTCACCACAAAGGCGCCTCGATTTTCGGGATGACCATTAAAGATAAGATCCGTTGGAGATGCGACAGAATAAAAAATGGACTTAATGGAAGATGACGTCACGGCGGGTTACCCGGAATCCAGAAGATGACGTCACGACGGGTTATAGCCTTCACACAATTGTAAGCCGGAGATTTTCTGTCGAAAGGATTGAAGATTGACATGAGCCGGCTCAAATCAATCTGGGGCCTAATGTTGAGGATATAAACCTTAGATTCACCCGCCCAGAGGGGCCGGGTTACTCATAATGATCATCGCCTGAAGCCCGGCGCCAAGCTTGAAGACGGCGGGCCAAAGATGGGCTTAAGACCCGGGGATGGCTTAAGGCCCGTAGTTACAACCGCTATTATGGTAGAACTTGTAGTGTAAGGCAAGAATAGTTGAGAGTCCGAGCCGGACACTCTTATGAGCCGGCCGGGACTCTGAGAGCTGCTGGGCGTCAACCTCTCTATATAAAGGGACGACCCGGCAGCGGTTTAAGGACAAGAAAGATCTCATCGAGAGCCAGGCATAGCAATCAAGCTCCCTGCTCATCGAAACCATAAGCAATACCACCTCAACTGGACGTAGGCTTTTACCTTCACCGTAAGGGGCCGAACCAGTATAACCCTCGTGTTCCTTGTCCCGTTAACCCCTTTAAGCTTCCTAGTTGCGATGGCTCCACGACTAAGTCCTAGCACGAGGACATCTGCCGTGACAATTCCACGACAGTTTGTGTTTCATCCGTAGTCGGATGTTGATCTTATGTATGATGTATTGTTGTATTCTTGCGGCATTTGTATGCCTCTTGTATGTATCCCCATCTATTATGTAATGTTGATGTAATGATATCCACCTTGCAAAAGCGTTCCAATGTGCGGGTCTATCCTTGGTGGGACCTTCGAGTTCCTCTTGGATAGGGTCGCATATTGGGTGTGACACTTCTGCATCCAGCAGAGCACAATAGAGCCATTCCGTTTCACCTTGTTCAGCAACCGGAATGTCTGTCGCATCTTTCTTTTCCATTTGTAATAGTACAAGTATAGAACCCTGGTTCATCATTCTTTATTTGATGCTTATGTAATTCTTAAACATATGTACTTGTGAATCAAATAATGCATTGATTGTTTGAACCTGATGGATATGAATAAAGCTATAGTCTACTTTTAAGTTTAAATTAGGCATAATTTTAAATAGCAGCAATTAAATTAGGGTGAAATTAGGGTGTGCAGGTCATTACGGCGCACACGGTTAATAAAGCATAGCGTGTGCGATATACATCATAATCCGACACGGTCCCCGGAGAGGAAACATGTGTAACAATGCACACAGTTGCCATTTGCAAAGCGTGTGTGGTGTCAGACACTATCACATACGGTGCGGAAAAACTAAATGTGTGTGATTGTCTACTTATCGTACACGGTTTATAATCATGAACTGTTTGTGATGTGCCAGGCATCGTAAATCTCCCGTGCCTGGAAAGCTCCCATGCCTAGAATCTGCCTGGTTTTAGGTAAAATCACAAAACTCCGACTGCGATGGCAATGCGAGCACAAACGAGTAGCAAGGATGAAGCATTTGAGATATTTGAGATATCGGAAACGGTTATATAGAGACAACTGTATGCATCAAGGCTCCCTATCCCCAACGGTTTCTAAGTCGTGTGGGAAGGACCCCCCATCGCCCACACTCACTTGCCGACGGTTCCAAATGCCGTCGCGAAAAGGGGATAAAACCCGTTTGTATAGCACCGACGCGTACTAGTGCTAGTTGCAAACTACCAGCGGCTTGACAATAGCGATGCTGGGTCCAAACATTGTTATTAGTCACGTCATAATGCTGCTAATGAGGGGTCATGTAGTAGTGCACACACGAATATCCTATTGCACTATAACGGTCTTTTAGGCCTTCCATATGGTTTTAGAAGGTTATAGAATGTTCCGGACATGTTTTCCTTTCTTCTTGTTTTTTAATTTCCTTTCCCTTTTATTTTTATATTGTTGAACAACTTTCACTTCAAATTTTATTGACATTTTTCAAAAATTGAAAAATATTTTTAAAATTCCTTTTTTAATAAAATCAATACTAATATATTTTCATATTTGTGATAATTTTTCAAATTCATATATTTTTTATATTTTTCGACATGTTTTAAAGTTCTTGAGTATTTTTTTAAAGGGTATGTACATTTAGAAAAAAATGGTGAATATGTTTTCGAGATTGAATTTTTTTTCACAATTCACGAATAATATCTTTCAAGTACGTGAATATTTTTCAAATTTGTGAAAGTATTTTAAGTTCGTGAATGGTTTTTGGGATTCCATGAAAATGTTCATCTATGAAACCTTTTGAAATGTTTAAAATGAGTGAACATGTTTTTTTAATTCACAATAATTATAATCTGGAAAAGTCTGTTAATGGTTTTTTTTTGTATAAGGGAGGGGACACTTATTTCTAAAATTATTTATATATATTTTTAGTTATTTCTACAATTATTTATAAGGGGTTTCCTTTTGGAACGGGCGCAGTAGGTAACGAGCTACATGGGCCCTTCCATGTAATGCCTTCAGGCGTTATGGCAGCCCATATATAATTGATACAAGGAAAGCATCGGGCCCAGCCCATGATGGTCCGTGGTGATAAGGCGAGACGACCAAGACCAAGAAGACCTAGACCTACCTCCCATTCCTATTCCTTCCCTCCCACCGCCGCCGCCGCCGCCGCTCTGCACAGCGCAGGTTCTCCGCCGTCGCTCTGTTCCAGGTTCTCCGCCGCCGCTCTGCCCCTCTGCTCCCGCCGCCGCCTGTAGATCTGTGTCAACTTGCTTCGATTTGCTTGTCCTTATTCTACTACTTGTTACCCTCCATCGCTGATCGTCGGAGGGAGGAGGATGAGCGGCAGCATTCGGCGGATCCTGAACCTGGGGTTGTTCGAAGGGGTCAAACGCGCGTATTCGCTGCGGCGCCTGAACCTGGAGCTCTCCAAGGTGAAGTTTTTCCACCCGACGGCACAAGAGGCGGCCGCTCATGGCAAGGTGCTGCCAACACTGACGCCCGCCCAGTTCGAGGCCACCAGCAGGACAAGGATCTGCAACACCGATCTGGCGACGGCGGAGGCGGCGGCGCCCAAGATCGATCCGCCAAAAACCGAGCTGGTCATAAAGCCACCGGAAGTCTCCTACTCCATCCGGTCTCCTCGCTGCGTTCATTTCTTGCCAACCGCCTCGGAGAGCAAGTCCCCAGGCACTCCCGCTACATCGATTCCATGCCAAGCCTCCACGGGTACAAGGAGGCGCCGCTGGCCATCTCCGTCCCTCCCACGGACTTACACCTCCTTGACGGCGAAGACGCAGGCGACCTCTACATCATCGATAGCGTCCTCCATCCCAACAAGGCGGACGTACGCCCGCAGTTCGAGGCCCTGGTGTGGAGGGGGATCACCACGTCCCTCGCGTCTCACAGGTTCTGGCACTGCGACATCCTCCCGCTGCCCCCGTGGATCACACACCACAGGAATGCCTTCGTCTATGGTCACGCCCTCGTCGGCGACACCATCTGCTTCTCCATCTCTGGCTCAGAGGGCCATGGCACCTACTGCTTCCACATGGCGACTCGCGAGTGGAGCAAAGCTGGCGACTGGCTCATGCCCTTCCATGGCAAGGCAGATTACGTCCCTGAGCTTGGACTCTGGTTCGGCGTCGCAGACGACCTCCCCTGCGCTGCTGACCTCTCTGGCGTCGTCGAAGGGGAGGAGCCGCCGCCAAAGAAGATGCGGATCTGGGTGCACGATGACCTGCCAGAGGAGTGGCAGCCAAGCCAATTGTTCAAGCCCAGGGTCATCAGCCTTGGTTCTGGCAAGTTCATGGTCGTGGACTTCTTGGATGACATGCAATTCGACAAGGAATCGAACGAGATGTATGTTGACAAGCAATTCGCCCTCTTCACTGGTATGGAAGTAGCCTACAGCAACGGCAACGGCAAAGGCAAGAATAGCAGAAATGGTGCCATAAAAAACAATGACCACAGTAGTGGCAAAGGCAAAGGGCTGATCCGTGGCCTCCGTATGATCAAGCACAAATCCGGTCGTTACTTGTTCAACAACCAGCAGAGGATCGAGGAGGTGCTCTGAATGATTCAGCTAGTCATTCTGAACTTTAGCTAGTGTATGCAGGCATGCATTATGGCACTTAATTTGCTATCTATCAGTGTAGTGTTACTGCTCCCTGTTTACAGCAAGGAGTACTGACTTTTCTAGTGCTAAGCCAGCTTAAATAATCCATATTATTGTATGATGAAACGTACCCTAATTTTTAACTCCCTGGTGTTATTCTGGACCATTTGCATCTAGTATTCAGATTTGCTGCTGACCATATAATTGTTTGATGTTAATTTTGAACTGTTGTGCTAGCTGAAGAATCCAATCCAATCTTCTAGGTAGAAACAAGACAAGTAGATCATATAGTATATAGTAATACCGGTTCAGTTTCCAGAGTTGATTTCACGTAACTACAGTTTGGTAATGAACAAAAATACGACTACCTCCGTCCCATAATATAAGAGCGTTTTTTACACTAGTGTAGTGTACAAAACAATCTTATATTATGGGACGGAGGGAGTAGCAGTTTGGTCAAGTACAAGCTCTTCATATTCAAGTCACTGACAATGTTGTAACTAAGTTAAAACTGAGCAGGTGACATTGCTGATCAACTACACTTGCAATTGAAAATAAAAAATCATTCCTTTTCACTTCAGGTAGGAGTATGAGAGTGGTAACGGAATGCAGCTTCCAATTTTTTTTTCTTTTAAAGAAAAAAATACATGCTCAGTTTTGACTTTTGGATATATATGTAGCTTGTAGTTAAAATAAAAACATTTTTTTCACTTCGGGTATGCTTATGAGAGTGGTAATGGAATGCAGGTTCCCTTTTTTTCCTTTTAAATAAACATGATTGTATTTGTCTAAAAACGATAATCCTACACCTACGAAGGGGCTATGAAAGGCCACGTAATTTTCCATACCATAAACCTCTCGGCCCTCCTGATTTTAATGGGGGTGGGCCTCTTCCCTCTAATCGATCCAATAATCTTTCTTCACATTGTTGTTTACGTAGAACACGTAACAGACCTTACGTAGGTCTAGCATTGCCCGTCTAAAAAGATGCAGCGGCACAACACTTATGAAGGAATAGCCGCTGGAGCAGTCTGCACAAAATACCTGAAACTGAAACTAATATACGCAGCAATTAAACTTGTAGGTGATCTAGCCGCCAGTGGCCTTTGGCTATATAAACCCTAGCAAAACAAGCCAATATTGCTCTGAATCTCTGAAATTCTAGTGTTAAATTTAGGTAGGGACAATTGGTGTCTAGAGCCAGTAAATCCTTGGAGGCGGCGTGGATCTGGAGTTCTCTCATAAATCCGGAGGCGGTATGTTTTTCGGGTGCATTCGGTAGTCCAGCCTGGTTACTGGAGAACATCTCTTGGGTGATAAAATCCTAGCACCTGATATTGGAAACATGTTGAACCAGTCTGTAGATTTTTTTTTTTTCAGAAAAACCAGTCTGTAGATGAACGGGCGCGACTATGTCTCGCCTTCAGTGAGTCCTGGCATCGGACTCGCTAAGCCGGCCCACGAGCGCGGAAGGCCACAACCTCCTTTTCCTGCCTTTTTTTTTACGTTTTCTGTTTTTTGTTTTACTTTCTATTTTTTACTCTTGTTTATACTTTAAAATATTCTGAATACGTATATTACAAAAAACACTCTTCAAAAGAAATTTAAAAAAATGTTGAATGTGTATTTGAAAAATGTTCAACAAATATTTGAAGATGATGTTGAACAAGTATTTGAAAAAATGTTGATCATGTATTTGAAAAATATTGAACAAGTATTTGAAAAAATGTTGATCATGTATATAAAAGTGTAGAATGAAAAACATAAATAAATGAAAATGATGAATACGTATTTTAAAAAATGTTGATCATGTATATAAAAATGTTGAACATGAATATAAAAATGTATAATAAAAAAAGAAACAAACAAAAAACCAAAAAATTAAAAAAAATTGGAGAATGAAAAATTGGAGAAGAAAAAAAAGAAAACAAAGAAAAACCGGAGAAGACCGGCTCCAATCGCCTCTAATAGGTCGTGATCCTACTACTAACCAGTAACTCCTCGCAGGCGGATTGGTTAGTCGCGCCGGTCATAACCTTGGAGTCCCTGGGTGCCCTCCTTTTATTCAGGATTTTTTTAACCTCTGCGTGCTAAAATGGGCCGGCCCGACACTGTTTCCTCGACGCGAGACTTCCCTAAACAATCACTTAATGCGATAAATAGTCGTTGCACAGCTGAACTGCCCTATCCAGCCTCATAGCATCTCTAGCAGGTGCGCTATCCCGCCACCGGCCCCATATATTTGCGGCGTATACGATCATTTTCGAGCCACAACAGGTCCGCCATATTTGCAGCGACCCGCAAACCGCCCCTCCATTCGCTATATCTACAGGTAGCCGGCGATTTAAGGTTACCGCCTCGCATCAGATCCGCCGTTTCCCTCCTCTCATCCACCATCGTTTTTCGTACCTCAGGCGTGTGCAGCCATGCCAGGAGAAAGCCGCAAACGTGGTGGCCGGCAGCTCCAGCGGCCATACCGTCAAGCCGTGGCGTCGTGAGCAGGATCGCCAGTGCGGCGCCCTCTCACAGAGCGATAGGAGCCACGGGTAGCAGCGCTTCGACAAGCTATACGACGCCCTCTGGCCGTCCAAGAGGGCTCTCCGCGAGGCAGGGCTCATCCGATTCGCCCGGAAGGAGATGCCACACGCTTCGAGGAGGCGGACGCGGAGTACCAGCTCATCTAGGATTTGTGTGTGTGTGTATGTGTGTGTGTGAACTCCGACGAGGTCCGGACTATCTAAAATGTAGCGGGAACATGCTCATCTTAAGTTTTTAAATTTGAAAGTTGTTTTGCGGTATCTGTTCTGCGTCGGGCAAAAGTGCCCGCAAAAGTCGATGTAGGGCGAACCGTAAATCGATTTTATGGGCCGAGATTATAGCGGCTCTGCTAGAGATGCTCTCACATGACAACAGTGCCCACCTTGTACCTTGATGGCTCTAAAAATTGGCAATTTTCGTTGGGTATTTTGATTGGTCTATCAAAGGGATTTCGCCAGGTTTTTTCCTTTTTACTAACTATAACCTATCAAAAACCTTGTTTCCTTACTTTCTGGACATGTCTAATTACTTTTGGAAGGAAATGGCACAATATAAGGTCAACTAGAGCAGTGAGGGACAACTTCCCTCTTTGGAGAAATTGTAGGAGGAGCACCAGGAGAGAAGATGACGCCTGGTACGAGTGCAACTATCGCCTCTATCTCACCTATATAGAGCCACTTTGTATAGGCGAGGAAGAAGGAAGAAGAAGACACCGCAATCTCCATCAGAACTCAGGAGAGGAAGAAGTGAAAGGATCAATGTGGTCGACTAGAGGGAGGGTGAATAGGAGACTACAAATTTACCAACTTTAGGGATTTGCGGATAAAGTAGGTTCTCTAGATATGCAACTAGATGAACACAACATATATGGAAAGCAAGCTCAAAGCAATGTAAGCTCGACAACAAACTAACTAGCAAACACATAGGCATACACAGAAAAGTAAAGTGTGGGAAAGGATACACTACAAGTGAGTCCATGATACTGATTTATCTCAAAGTTCACACTTTCTTGGGGAAGTGCTAATCTCTGTTGAAGCAGCGCCGGTGACAAGGCTCCGGAAGACCACCAAGTGGCTCACCGTATTCTCCTCGAGTCACTCCTAACGGAAGAGCCTTAAATCCCCAGGTTAGTCTTGAAGGTGACCACCAACCCTCTACATACATCTTGGAGCACACCCCAAGCATGGAAGCTTCCAGAGGAACCCTAACCGCCTTGGAGCCCAAGATGCAAGAGTAACAAGTTGTTAGTGAATATATTTTGCGGGGAACACAAATCGGTTAGGTCAAGTTGGAGATCGGGTCTTGCTCCCTCAATCCCCAAAGTGTCAACAAGTTTTGATGGAGGGATTGAGAGGAATCAACAAAATGAGGTGTTGCAAACGGTGCCTGCTCTCAAGGAAAAATAATTAGGGTTGGAGGTAGGAGAATGGGCCCGTTTATAGTGAATCCTCAATAGTGACTATTTCTAGTTGGCCGTTGGCCACCGTGTGCACGGGTTGCCCAGTAGCTGATCTAGATAAACACAACCAAACAAGAACGAGGCTTGTGATCTCAACCATAGGTGGTCCTAAAAGACCCCACTGTCATTAAGATGCGAAAATGGGAAAACGCGATGCTAGCAAAAAGTAGGCACGAGGGGCGCTCTAAGCATCATCATCATCAAAACGCCAGCCATCGAGGGGCGCTCTAAGCATCATCATCATCATCCTGGTATAACCACCTTGAATAATTACAAAAGCAGGATGTAGGTTATTACTCCTTGATGACCCACAAGTATAGGGGATCAATCGTAGTCTTTTCGATAAGTAAGAGTGTCGAACCCAACGAGGAGCAGAAGGAAATGACAAGTGGTTTTCAGCAAGGTAATTTCTGCAAGCACTGAAATTGTCGGTAACCCGTAGTTTGATAGCAAGATAATTTGTAACAAGTAACAAGTAACAATAGTAACAATAAGTGCAGCAAGGTAGCCCAATCCTTTTTGTAGCAAAGGACTGATACGTCTCCAACGTATCTATAGTTTATGAACTATTCATGCCATGTTTACAACAATTTTATATGGCTTTGGTACGATTTTCATGGAACAAACCCGGATTGGCGCTGTTTTTAGTAGAACTACCGTGGTATTGTTTTTTGTGCAGAAATGAAAGTTCACCAAATGAGCTGAGACTTTTCGACAATTTTTTTTTGGAAAAAAGAGACCCTCGAAGCTTTGTGGGAGGGCCAGAAGAGCCAAGAGGAGGGCACAACCCACCATGGCGCGCCTGAGGGGCCCGGCTTGCCCCGGTAGGTTGTGCTCACCTCGAGGCCCATCTTTGCGTGAAACCGACGCCAAAATCCTATAAATAGAGAAACCATCAGAAATAACCCTAGGTTAGAAGTTCCGCCGCCTAAAGCCTCTGTAGACATGAGAAACCAATCTAGACCCCATTCCGGCACCCTGCCGGAGGGAGAAATCATCACCGGTGGCCATCTTCATCATCCCAGCGGCCACCATGATGAGGATGGAGTAGTCCACCCTTGGGGCTGAGGGTTTGTACCAGTAGCTATGTGTTTAATCTCTCTCTCTCTCTCTCTCTCTCTCTCTCGTGTTCTTGAGATGGCACGATCTTGATGTATTGCGGGCTTTGTTAATATAGTTGGATCATATGGTGTTTCTCCCTCCCTATCTTGTTGTGATGAATTGAGCTTTCCGTTGAGATTTCGTTTTATTGGATTGAATACTTTTATGGATTTGAGATCACTTGATATATGTCTTTCATATGAATACCCGTGGTGACAATGGGGTATTATATTGATTCACTTGAGATACGTTTTGGCACTCAACTCGCGGATTCCCGAGGTGACATTGGGGTAATCTATGCATAGGGGTTGATGCACGTTCTCGTCTTTTGTTTCTTCGGTAGAAATCTTGGGCACTCTTTGAGGTTCTTTGTTGGATTGAGTATTATGATTTTGAATTTGCTTTGGTGTTATTTTAGTACGAACTCTAGGATAGATTGATCGGAAAGAATAGCTTTGAGGTGGTTTCGTACCCTACAAACAATTTCTTCTTATGTTCTCTGATAGATAAGAACTTTGGAGTGATTCTTCATCACACGTTGAGGGATGGTTATATGATCCAATTATATTAGCATTGTTGAGAGATTGCACTAGCGAAAGTACAGACCCTAGGCCTCATTTTCAAGCATTGCAATACGTTTGTGCTCCATTTTATCAATTGCTACCTTGCTGTTTTTTATTGTTCCTATTTCAAAAATCAATATCTACTATCATTACTACGCTTTTATTACCATCTCTTTGTCGAACTAGTGCACCTATACAAATTACCATTGTATTTGTTGTGTTGGGGACACAAGAGACTCCTTTTTACTTGGTTGCAGGGTTGTTTGAGAGAGACCATCTTCATCCTACACCTCCCACGGATTGATAAACCTTAGGTCATCCACTTGAGGGAAAATTGCTACTGTCCTACAAAACTCTGCGCTTGGAGGCCCAACACGGGTCTACAAGAATAAAGTTGCATAGTAGACATCAAGCTCTTTTCTGACGCCGTTGCCGGGGAGGTGAGTGCTTGAAGGTATATCTTTAGATCTTGCAATTGATATTTTAGTTTCTTGTTTTGTCACTAGTTTGGTTCATAAAAGAAAACTACAAAAAAATAGAATTGAGGTGGTGTCATATTGTTCATCTTTATCATGTCTTTCTTTAAATGATGGAAAGGAGAATTCAATGAAATGTTTGGCACAAATGATGAGCATGATTGCAATGTTGTTAGTATGAATTCTTTGATTATCCATGATGCTAATGATGTGCAAAGCTATAAGCTTGGGGATGCTATGTTTGATGAAGATGATATTTTTTGTCCCCCAAGTTTTGATAAGAAAATTTATTATGATGAAAGCATGCCACATGTTTATGATGATTATATTGATGAAAGTGGGTTTGGAAGAGTGTCAACTCTAGGTACTAATGATCCCACTATTTTGGAGGGTGTTGAATCTTATTGTGATAATTATGAAAGTGGATTTGGAGAGGTCATGACTTTATTTAGTGATTAAATCCACTATTTTGGAAGAGGTTTCAATTGATTATGATACAAAAGTTGCGATCTATGATGATTATGGTGATGACATATATGCTATAAAGAATAATTATAACCATGAAACTTTTCATCATGATTTTAATTTTCAATCACATCATAGCTATTTTGTTGAGTTTGCTCCCACCACTATTGATGAGAATAAATTTGCTTATGTGGAGAGCAATAAAATTTCTATGCTTGTGGATCATGAAAAGAATGTTGTACGTGATAGTTATATTGTTGAATTCATTCATGATGCTACTGAAGATTATTATGAGAGAGGAACATATGCTTGTAGGTATCTCAATAATATCAAGTATCCTCTCTATGTGTTGAAAAACTTGAAGTTTTGCTTGTTATGCCTTCCTATGCTAGTTGATTCTTTCTCCCATAAGTTGTTTGCTCACAAAATCCCTATGCATAGGAAGTGGGTTAGGCTTAAATGTTCTTTCCATGTGTTTCATGATGCTCTTGTTATATTTCCACTCTTATCTTTTATGTGAGCATCATTAAAATCATCATGCCTAGCTAAAAAGGCATTAAAGAAAAGCTCTTGTTGGGGGACAACGCAACACTTTTACCTACTATTTTTGTGTTTTCACATGATTAGGCTACTGTAGTAATCATGTTTTATAGCTTTTTTTCAATAAAGTGCCAAGTAAAGCCTTTGGGATAGTGTGGATGATAGTTGACTCGATTCTGTGCAAAAACAGAAGCTTTTGCTTCCAGTAACATAATTGTTTAAATTCACTGGAGCATCAAAAAAATCTTAATTTTTTACAGATGATTGATATACAAATTTCCTACGTTGTCCTAATTTTTCAGAGTTTTTGGATTTACAGAAGTATGGTTGTAGTATAGATTACTACAGACTGTTCTGTTTTTGCAGATTCTGTTTTCAATGCATAGTTTGCTTGTTATCTAGTTTCTATGGCTTATATTGCTCAATATAAATTTTGGAAATGATAAGGTATAGTAGGAATTGTATGAGAATAATTATGAATCTTGTATTTGACAATACCGAAGTGAATGATTTGTCTTTATCGTACTAACCTATCTCACGAAGTTCCGTTAAGTTTTGTGTGATTGAAGTTTTCAATTTTTGGGTGAGATATCGATATTAGGAGAATAAGGAGTGACAAGACCGTAAGCTTGGGGTGCCCATGGAACCCCCAAGTTAATATTCGAGGAAGATCCAAGCAACTAAGATTGGGGATGCCCGGGAAGGCATCCCCTCCTTCGTCTCCAACAATATCGGTAACCTTACTTGAGGCTATGTTTTTATTCGTCACATGATTTGAGTTTTTCTTGGAGCATCATTTTATTTTGTTTTTATTTGCTTGCTGTTATTTAGAATAATTTTTTGCATCTTTTACTTCAATAAAAGTGGCAAGGATAGCCTTTACCATGCTTATTTTGCAAGTATATGAGTTGCTGTTTCAAAACAGAAAGTTTGTCGCTGTTGCAAAAATTCCCGGGGACGAATTTAGTGGCAAGGATAGCCTTTACCATAGCTGTTTATAGACCTGAAAATTTTTCCATACTTAAATATTTTTATGATAATTATAAATACAATTCTGATATTGACGAATTTATTGGAAAACTCCGCTGTCCAAGAAGATACTAATATTTTGCAGGAGTCTATGGAAGAAGAAATTGATGAAACTGTGAGCTCATTGGATGAAAAAGATGATGAGGAGAGTGAAGAACAAAAGGAGGAAGAATGGATTAGCTACCCGTGCTCACCTTCTAATGAGAGTAACTCTTCAACTCATACGTTGATTAATTCCCCCTCATGCTTACCGAAGGATGAATGCTATGATAATTGCTATGATCCCGTTGATTCATTTGAAATATCCCTTTTTGATGAACTTGATGCTTGTTATGCTTGTGGCCAAGATGGCAATATGAATTGTGCTTATGGAGATGAACTTGCCATAGTTCCTTATGTTAAGAATGAAATTGTTGCTATTGCACCCACACATGATAGTCCTATTATCTTTTCGAATTCTCCAAACTACACTATATCGGAGAAGTTTGCTCTTATTAAGGATTATATTGATGGGTTGCGTTCTACCACTACACATGATGATTTTGATGAATATAATATGCATGTGCTTGCTGCTCCTACTTGCAATTATTATGAGATAGGAACTACATCTCCACCTCTCTATGTTTCCAACACGATAAAATTGCAAGAAACTGCTTATGCTATGTATTAGCCTTTACTTGAAGTGCATGAATTGTTCTTGTATGACATGCCGATGCATAGGAAGAGAGTTAGACTTCGTCATTGCTTGATATATGTTGCTTTGTGCTCACTACTAAATGTCAAATCATTGTTAATTAAAATTGGCTTTGATATACCTTGGGATCCGGGTGGATTCATTACTTGAGCACTTTATGCCTAGCTTAATGGCTTTAAAGAAAGCGCTGCCAGGGAGACAACCCGGAAGTCTTAGAGAGTTATTTATTTCTGTTGAGTGCTTTAATAAAGTTTTAAAACAAAAAAAATAGAGGGGAACTTAAAAACTTTTTCTCAAAAGAGAAGCGATTGGAAGTTATGCATTGGAGAAGTGAGGGTCGACCTTGAACCCTTGTGTTCATGCTCATGGGAACAATGTAGAATTTTTCATGAAGATTCTAAAAATAATAATTATCCCCTTGTACGATTCCATTGTATTATAAATATAATGTGCCAAGATTTGCCTTTAGGACGATTAGATTGCTTGTTGGTTTGTGCGGTGCAAAACAGAAACTTTCGCTGTAGTGCGCTATTTTACATTTTTTACTAGAACGTCAAACGGTTGTGAAACTTTTTGCACTGTATTTTTATACAAATTGTTTATTTTCCTATTTTTTTCAGAATTGTTTGAGTTATAGAAGTATGGTGGATGTTCGAATCTTTACAGTCTATCCTGTTTTCACAGATTGCTGTTATAGCTTCATTATTTGTGTATCTTTGAATTCTTGTTGAAGCCTCCTTGACTTGGGGCCATAGAATTGTGATAGCATACAGTGGGTAATGTTTGTATAATTATACAATAATGTTATAGCAGTACATGATGGGATTTCATTTCCATATTCACTAACCCCACCTCTAAAAGTTCGGTTAAGTTTTATGTGGATGAAGTGTTCGAAGATCGAGGAGGTCTCGATGTGAGGAGAAAGAGGAGAGGCAAGAGCCCAAGGCACCCCAAGTAAATATTCAAGGAGACTCAAGCGTCTAAGCTTGGGGATGCCCCGGAAGGCATCCCATCTTTCTTCAACAAGTATCGGTATGTTTTCGTTTTCGTTTCGTTCACATGATATGAGCAAATCTTGGAGCGTCTTTTGCTTTTAGTTTTCATTTTTCTTTTATGCACCATGCTGGTATGAGATAGTCCATGGTTGATTTATAGAATGCTCATTGCACTTCACTTATATCTTTTGAGTATGGCTTTATAGAATGCTTCATGTGCTTCACTTATATCATTTGAAGTTTGGATTGCCTATTTCCCTTCACATAGAAAACAATTGTTTGAAGAACGCTCTTTTGCTTCACTTATATTTATTAGAGCATGGTATTTTATAGAAAGAATTAAACTCTCATGCTTCACTTATATCTATTCAGAGAGTCAAAAGGAATTGACCAATTGCATGGTTAGTCATAAAATCCTACATAAAACTTATGGATCACTGAATATGATTTGTTTGATTCCTTGCAATAGTTTTGCGATATAGAGATGGTAATATGTGGGAGGTACTAGTAAACGGTTGTGGTTAGTAAGAATACTGGTGTTAAGGTTTGTGATTCCCGATGCATGCACGTATAGTCTCTCATTATGCCATGAAGTTGGAGCATGATTTATTATTGATTGTCTTCCTTATGAGTGGCGGTCGGGGACGAGCGATGGTCTTTTCCTACCAATCTATCCCCCTAGGGGCATGCGTAGTAGTACTTTGCTTCGAGGGCTAATAAACTTTTGCAATAAGTACATGAGTTCTTTATGACTAATGTGAGTCCATGGATTATACGCACTCTTATCTTTTCACAATTTGCTAGCCTCTACGGTACCGTGCATTGCCCTTTCTCACATCGAGACGTGGTGCAAACTTCGCAGGTGCATCCAAACCCCGTGATATGATACGCTCTATCACACATAAGCCTTATTATATCTTCCTCAAAATAGACACCATACCTACCTATTATGGTTTTTCCATGGCCATTCCGAGATATATCACTACTGCAGGATGCTGCTAAAGAGACACTACGATCAGAGACCCTTTCACAAAACTGTGTGCGATGCATTAATGACAAATGGGGATGTAAAAAAACCGTCAAAAAGGTGCAAAACGTTTGCGATGGAGGATGCATCAAACACGGTTCAGATTTTAGTTGTGTGTGCGATGCAGGGCACACGGTTAACCCGTTCGAACTGTTTGCAATGATGCAGAACAATAGAAACGGGCAGCCATATCAATGTGTGTGCGATATACGACATACAATTTGCTCCGATGAACCATTTCCTATTAGGGAGTGCAACATAAACGGTTAGCCAGATCAAGGTGTGTGTGATATAGGGCATACGGTTCACTCGGACAAACTGTTTTCAATTAGCGAACGCAATAGAAACGGTTCAACTTAACAAGATGTGTGTGATATGTGGCAAACAGCCGACTCGGATGAACTGTTTGCGATGAGAATTTACAACATAGATGGTTAATACAGTTAGTTCATGTGCGATTCTGTGTGTACAAAAAACTTTGAAAAATGCAAACTAGTTGCTTGCGGTGTCTAGGAGTATCGCACACGATGCGTCTACGAGTACTCGTGTGCGATGATTAGTAAGTTACACATGCATTTCCTTATGTTAACACTTGTGTGATAAATAACACGTGGCACCGGATACGATATTCGGGTTGTGTGTGTGCTCCACTTAGTCTTCCCACGCTCCAGCAAATGCTTCCCGCGCTCCACATGGGTGAATTGTAAAATCCATGCCTATTCCCTCACCAGTTTCCCACCACCGGCCAGCTAACGACTTGCTGCATATAACCCAGGCGGCAACGCACCGCCGCGACACTCTGCGAAGATCTAGTCCTCACCCATCTACCATTAGTTATTCCAAGCATGCCAAGCAACGACCAAAGCTTCGACGTCGACGCCTACCTGTGTTACATCTTCGGCGAGGAGAACGAGCCGGAGCAGGTCAGGGAGCAAGAGCTTCATCGGCCGGTGCAGGCACCATGGCCCATCGGCAGCGATATCGGCGTCACAGTCCTTGGGAGCACAATCAACATATTGGAGAGGAGGTGTGATGAGCAGTTTGCCATCCACCGTGCAAAAGATCCAGAGCTGCTCGGCGGCATGATCAACGATCCACCCGAAGAACCACCATCACCAGTGCTCATCGAGAGCCTGATGCCCTGCAAGGAATGGGCAGAGAACCTCTGTGATTCAGTCAAGACAAAGGCAGCATGCGGCTTCATCATTACCCGCGGTGGCCGTGTCAACCTCGATCCCGATGATGTAGTGGCCAGGCTTGAGCGCATCCTTGGCGGAGTTGACGTCCCCAACGAAGTAGAACATCGGCAACGTGATATCTTGAGGATGCAGGTGATCGACGGAATTTGCTACCAGGCCAGAGACATGGAAATGGAGCGGTTCCAGGGAGTTGTCATGCGCGCAATTGCACGCTGTCAAGCTCTTCTGGAAGAGGCCCAGCAGCCCCAAGAGCCTCCCAGCGCCAGCAGCTCCGTAGGCGGAGGCGGGTCGGGACACTCGGAGTGGACGGCCGCAAGGGTGCTATGCTGATCATGGAGTCCGAGAAGACCATCGTCGGAAGGCCGCAAGCTCAGCCTTTTGGCTTATATTTTATTATAATTGTATGCATATGTAGGTCGTGAGTGTTCTGGGCCTTGCCGCATTTGACATTTTAAATTATCCTGAATATGTAAGACAATTGTTAAGAATTATTAACCGTTTCCATTGTAACTTTGCCTCAACGGCGAGCAGAGCGCGCGTAGGGACGCCAGAGCGGAGCGCGCCGCGGCCGCCTCAACGGCGAGCAACCACGTGGTCAACCTTCTGCCATCAATAGATTTTGATCACCTTGTTTCTCGTCACATTGCTGATTACAACGCAATAAGTAATTGCAAATATGTTCACACCTATCAAACTAATATGTGTTCACACTTAGCACCGGGCTATAAAAACTACCCACTCAAAAATTACTTCACAGTTCCTCTCCTCATCACCCAAAAAACTGATTTATTCTGTGAAGTCATTCCGCCATGACCGGTAGGAGGAGTTTAGGGTGGACATATAACCAGGTAGCAAAGACCAAGTCCGCGGAAGCACTAGAGAGGTCCCGCCGCGAACGAGCTCTCACGGGCACGCTAGGGCTCTCACAAGCGCATTCGCGGTGTCGGCCATCGCGACGAGCCGACGTTCCTGAAGTCCTGCACCGGCGACGACGACATTCTCGCTGGCGTCACTACGCAGCAGGAGCTGGTCGACGGCTTGATGAAGCTGCTCAAGATCAGCATTGCCTCGGTTGACAAGGCGACTGGCCTTGTCGAGCAACTCATGGGTGATAATGCGAAGCTCCTCAAGTTGGTCCTTGAGAAGGAGAAGGAGGCCGCCGGCTGGAAGATGCTGCATGAGCTGAGCAGTGCCTCAGAGATGACGTTGAAAGCGGTCGTCGAGGAACTGACGGGTGGCTTGAGGAAGCTCCGGATCGAGCGCGAGTAGGAGGTGGAGGAATCCGTGGCTGCTTTCAAGCAAAGTCGTGAGGAATTGAAGAAGGAGCTCGAGGATTTCGCCGCCCAGCGATCCATCGACGAGTAGAGACAGTAGCGACCCAGATCGTTGTCTGCAATTTCCTTCTTCTCTTGCCCTCGTGTCTTCCGGGCTTTGCCGCATGTGGCATTTTAAATTATCCAGAATATGTAAGACAATTATTATCTGCGCCATTATAAATTTGTCGTCGTATTATCCGTTGCCATTTTATTTGTGGTCGTATTATTCGTTGCCCTATGTGGCAATTTAAATTAGGGTGGAATACGAGTTGAAAACACGAACAAAGCAAACGCTGCCATGGGATCACAAGCAAACACCCTCCGTCCAGGTGCTTTAATTAACCAATTAATGGAGAAGTTGTGAGCGAGGCGGCCGCTGGCTGTCGGTGTCAAAACTGGCGGATCTCGGGTAGGGGGTCCCGAACTGTGCGTCTAAGGTCGATGGTAACAGGAGACAGGGGGCACGATGTTTACCCAGGTTCGGGCCCTCTCTATGGAGGTAATACCCTACTTCCTGCTTGATTGATCTTGATGAATATGAGTATTACAAGAGTTGATCTACCACGAGATCGTAATGGCTAAACCCTAGAAGTCTAGCCTATATGACTATGGTAATGAGTATATCCTTTCTGGACTACACCTACCGGTTTATATAGACACCGGGGGGATCTAGGTTTACATAGAGTCGGTTACATAAGAAGGAATCCTCATAGTTGGTTGCCAAGCTTGCCTTCCACGTCAAGGAGAGTCCAATCCAGACACGGGTACAGTATTCGGCCTTCATGTCTTCACAGCCCATCAGTCCAGCCCACGAATAATAGACCGGACGCCTAAGGACCCCTTAGTCCAAGACTCCCTCAGTAGCCCCTGAACCTGGCTTCAATGACGAGGAGTCCGGCGTGCAGATTGTCTTCGGCATTGCAAGGCGGGTTCCCTTTTTCCTAAACTCCAAGATAGTCTTCGGACGCGATGATAGTATCCGGACCTGTCACACACACCACACGCAACCATAGAGAGTATAATCTTACACGAGTCCAATCCGCTGAATTTTTTTGTGTTGTGGAGTGGAACTCCAAGTGGTGATCTTTCACGAATTGGAGGGGAAATCCCCAAGAACACGAAGAACACAAGAGAGAGGAAACACTCAAATTGACTAGATCCAATCACACATATGCTAGATCCAAGAACACACAAGAGGTCACAATGATCCAAGAACAACAAAGGGAAGATACATGGTAACTAGTTCATCCCAATCCTATGAGGAAAGAGGTCTTGATGATCCTATGATGGGGATCCTTCCCTAGATAGGGGCTTCATCCACTAGGGATCTTCTCCAAAGGAGGTCTTGAACTCCAATGGAGTGTCTCTCTCTCTCAAGAGGAGGTACAAGGAGCAAAGCTCACATATATCAAGTCATATCCTTTCTCACCCTAACAAATGACCTAGGGACAAAATATATAGGTGGATGGAGGTGAGGGACGAGGTGGATGAAGAGGAGGCCCAAACAGCAATCACAGCCGTCCATCCTGTAGGGCCCGTGCGCACGGGGTAAGTTGGGCCCGTGCGCACGGGGGTCCCGTGGGCACGGTACAAGCCCGTGCGCACGGGGTGCTCCAGCGCCAGCTCTTTGAGTAGCCCGTGGGCACAGGGTCTCGGGTGCCCATGCGCACGGGGTCGCCTGGGACTTCCTGTCCAGCTCATGTTGGGTTCCTTCTTCCTCCGTGTGGGCTTGGGGTCCTTCTCCTTGGCCTCCGGGAAGCTTCCTAGCTTCTTGGTGGCGGTCACCCTCGTACCTAATGATGCACAATGATCCAAGGTGAGGTAGTAACCAAGTCCTATGGATATTCATGTAAATCTTGAAGAGGAGCGGGTTCACCTTAAGTCCGGTAGGTCCACTTGGGGCTTGATGTGCTATGAAGGTGTACATGGAGATGAACGTGGGATGCTCCGCATCATCTCCCCTCCCTTGGGAAAGATCTGACCACGGATCAAAATCCTCATCACCATGGAAACGGTTGTCGTGGACGTACATGTAAGTGGACGGAGTGGAAGTCATGGCGCAATCCAAGTACTCCAAGGTGTCTCCGGAGTTGTACACATGCAAAAATGGAAAACACAAACGACACTCGAAAATACGATGGTTAGCGCACACAAAGTGTCCATCATGTAAGAATGAGTCCGTGAGGCAAGATTGTTCGTGACAAAGCACATGAAGCTTATCAAGATGATATAGAATGATATGCAAAGCGTTAATGGGAGCAAAAGCATTCATTGTGCTCACAAATGTGTTGTGAATATGATCAATGCAACCATGGTGCAAAATGATGTCATAGTGAGACGGTTTATCAATAGCATGAATATGGCAATGGATGCTCAATATGAGTATGTGATCATGCAATTGATGGTGGGCAATATGATCATGATGTATGAATATGCCATCGAGAAAGATCACAACAAATTTGCTAAGGAAATGCACAAGCTCATACATCATGGATGACATGGGAATAAGTGCAACAAGACAAGCATAATGTGTGTCAATCCATGCATAGGGTGCAAACTTGTGGTGAGTATGATATGTCCATCGAGCATGACATGTATGAGCACAATCAACAAATATGAAGGTGGGGGTGCAATGTGTTAAAGGAGTGTTGATGTACCAATGCTCGATGCCGTGGCATGAGTGGAGGTTCTAAGGTGCCTCTAATAAGTCCGAGCGCTCCTCAATGTGAACGTCCATAGAGTCGATCTCCAATGTCGGTCCTCCATCCAATAGATGTATCATGTAGACAAGAAGAAGGAGACAACAATGAAAGAATGACCCATCCAATATGCGTATTTGAGGATAGCTCAAAGGGAAGGAGTTCACCTTTAGGAGGATGTCGAAAATGTTGGTGCTGCACATCGTGTATGCCTTCGCATGACCAAGTTGTCGCATAACGGCACCGCCTTGTGAATCCTCCAACATGAAATAACATGACAAACACTCGGAAAAACAAATGAGGTTAGTGCAAATGCAAGACCTATCATTCGAGGGGCGAGATACCCAACAAGTGTTTTCATCATTCTTATCAGAAGAAAGGACAAGGTGTGGTATGGTATGAAAGCATATGATGCCACTACAACCAAAGACAAGAAGCTCAATCAAACAAGCATGCATCACAAGTAATATGTCCAAGTCTCCATGATCAATAAGCATAGCAAGTTGGCACTCAATACAAGGTGATATGAGAGATGCAACTAATGGAGACAAGAGACAATGATCAAGACAAATCAAGTGAGAGGCATGAACATATATGTCATCAACCCAAGAAAGCGAGTAAGAATGGAACATGGGTGATGCGACAAAGCAAGCAATCATAGAGATCAAGTCAAGCAAGCTAGTAGTGCGAAGATGCAACATACTAGGAGGAATCATGGCAAGCATGTCACGGGTGAAAATAGTGTGCATGAATAATTCACATGACATAGCACAAGCATGAAAGCAAGATATGAGGAAGGTATCATCATTGTATTGGCAAGAAGTCCTATGTAAATAGCAAGGGAACATCATGACTCTCCCAACACAAGAATCAGCAATAGCATGAGGCACATGATAAACATGGCAATAGCAACAAGGATCTCCACCAAGCATGCAAATACACATAGTTGTAGCATAATGGTGAATCATGGGTAGATGCAAGCAAGGGTCACAATTGCATGGCAAAGTCATAGAAGCAAGCATAACATGCAAAGTGAACACGATAGAATGGGCATAAGGTAACAAATGGTAAATAGCCCAAAGCCGTGTGAGAGCCAAGTAGAAGAGATGCGCGTAGTCGTTGTGCGGAGAGAACGGTGGTAAGGACAATCCACGTGATCCCAAATCATCATTGCTCTCAAGAGCTCGTTTCGTCAACTCTTGGGATTGAGAGGTTGACGAGTATATGTGAGTACCTACACAAAACAAAGGCAAAGGAAAAATTGTGTGTGCGTGGTAGATGTACACATCATCCATCATGATGCGCACGTGCATGTGTTGGTTCGCACAAAATAGCCAATGCTCAAATAAATGAGATGCGTGATATAGAAACATGTCATCCATCATGATGGGTTTGTTGTTATGTATAGCATAATGGAGACTCAAAGGATGTAATGCATCATGAGAAATATCTAGAGCATTGTTATTCATGGAATGCATATGGTGCAAGCAATTATGGGAATCATGCAAAGTATGGAATGCATCAAAATCTCCTAATGTGTATGAGGAAACTATGGGGGTCTCCTCATGAGCATTAATGGAAACATCACATGGAGAATATTGAGAACATCCAAAACAATGCATATTTGGAACAATGTGATCATGGCATGGTATAGTAGATGAATTGCGCAAATCATGTAAAGGAAGCATGGCAATATCATCACATGAAAAACAAAAGCCAATGACCATCCTTTCGTCATCTATGCCATAAGTGCAAATGGGATTTACCTTAATGGGGCATGCATAGTTACTATGTTGAGATTGAAATGATGCAATATGGGCGATCTCACTCATAGCATATGACAAGTTTAAAGGGTTGTCGAACATGATGTGACCAAAAGAATTTTCACAAGATATCCTATGGAGCATAGCATCACAACTAGGAAACTCAACATGCTCATCATCATAGTCATCATAAATTGGTAAGTAGTGACATGAAGAAGTCGCACTAGCATGAAGCATGGGAATAAGTGGATCAACATCATGCAAGCAATCATTGGTTAGATAGTCCACTAGTGGGACAAGAGAAGCACCATCACCTATGTTACCTTTGGAGCATCACTTATGTGTTGTAGGTGAGGTGTCAAAGACCAAGTCGTGGTCAACTTCATCTTGATGGAACCATGTGGGGGGTGCATCATCGTCCACCATGGCCATCGTCATCTCCATTGGAGGTATGGACTCGTCGAGGATAGGCATGTCGTCATGTAGGAGACCTAGCACCACTAGCACCAAAGAAGAAAACACACTAGGAGTAGAGGTTAAGTCGTTAGAAATCATAGTGGCCTCACATGCCGTGTCAACTACCTCACTCACTAAGTGTTGTGGCGCACTCACTCCCGGATCGAGCGCGAGTTGGAGGTGGAGGATTCCGTGGCTGCTTTCAAGCAAAGTCGTGATGAATTGAAGAAGGAGCTGGAGGATTTCGCCGCCCGGCGATTCATCGACGAGTAAAGACAGTAGTGACACAGATCGTTGTCTGCAATTTCCTTCTTCTCTTGCCCTCGTGTCTTCCGGGCTTTGCCGCATGTGGCATTTTAAATTATCCAGAATATGTAAGACAATTATTATCTGCGCCATTATAACTTTGTCGTCGTAGTATCCGTTGCCATTTTATTTGTGGTCGTATTATTCGTTGCCCTATGTGGCAATTTAAATTAGGGTGGAATACGAGTTCAAAACACGAACAAAGCAAATGTTGCCATGGGATCACAAGCAAACACCCTCTGTCCAGGTGCTTTGATTAACCCATTAATGGAGAAGTTGTGAGCGAGGCGAGCGGCGGTTGTCGGTGTCAAAACCGGCGGATCTCGGGTAGGGGGTCCCGAACTGTGCATCTAAGGTCGATGGTAATAGGAAACAGGGGACACGATGTTTACCCAGGTTTGGGCCCTCTCTATGGAGGTAATACCCTACTTCCTGCTTGATTGATCTTGATGAATATGAGTATTACAAGAGTTGAACTACCACGAGATTGTAATGGCTAAACCCTAGAAGTCTAGCCTGTATGACTATGGTAATGAGTATATCCTTTCTGGACTACACCTACCGGTTTATATAGACACCGGGGGGATCTAGGGTTACATAGAGTCGGTTACATAAGAAGGAATCTTCATAGTTGGTCGCCAAGCTTGCCTTCCACACCAAGGAGAGTCCAATCCGGACACGGGTACAGTCTTTGGCCTTCATGTCTTCACAGCCCATCAGTCCGGCCCATGAATAATAGACCGGACGCCCGAGGACCCCTTAGTCCAGGACTCCCTCAGTAGCCCCTGAACCTGGCATCAATGACGAGGAGTCCGGCGCGCAGATTGTCTTCGGCATTGCAAGGCGGGTTCTCTTTTTCCTAAACTCCAAGATAGTCTTCGGACGCGATGATAGTATCCGGACCTGTCACACACACCACATGCAACCACAGAGAGAATATAATTTTACACGAGTCCAATCCGCTGACAAATTTTGGCAGCAGGATATTACGCCCGACCGGTTATAATTTCGGACCATTTTGTGCCCGACGCTTCACGTCCCGAGACGCGGTTGCCATTGGCACGTCTTGTCAAAGCAGAGATTGTGTCCCCTTATCGTGGGATTCTCATCAATGCGGGCATGGGTAACCCAACCGTGCCGTTTATACAGGCCTTGGGAATAGGCGAGCTTTTAGGGCGAGTGGGGAGGCGCTTGATATTCACGGCCTTTATAAGGGGATATGGATTTCTTTCTTCACCCATGCCCTTTCCCTTCTTCAGCCCTTCCGTCCTTGAGCTCCAGCGCCCAAGCTTTAGCTTTTCCTTGTTCGAGGAAATACTCCAAACATGTCCGGATCCGGAGCTGGAGGTAAGTGGATGACTTCCTCCGTTAGGAAGAAGGACATCAAGGAGCTCCGGGAGGCAGGATACCTGGCCAAGGAGATTGCTCATCGGCTCCTGGCCAAGGGACAGATCGTCCCTAACCCAGAGCCCCATGAGAGGGTTGTGTTTCGCACACATTTCGTCCGCGGACTGGGATTCCCTCTACACCCATTCATCCCCGGGCTGATGTTTTACTACGGGATGGACTTCCATGATCTAGCCCCCAACTTTATCCTCAACATCTCGGCATTTATTGTCGTGTGCGAGGCCTTTCTCCGCATCCCACCTCACTTCGGCCTATGGCTGAAGACCTTCAATGTGAAGCCGAAGGTAGTGAGCGGCCAACAAGCAGAGTGCGGAGGCACCATGGTGGGAAAGATGCCCAACGTCGTCTGGCCCGAAGGCTCCTTTGTGGAGACCGTGAAGGGGTGGCAATCGGGGTGGTTCTACATCATTGAGCCGCGCGACAACAACTGGGCGGCGACCCCCGAATTCCGATCCGGAGCTCCGATGCGGCTCACCTCCTGGCAGGAGAAGGGCCTGACCTGGGGTTCTTCGGACGAGCTGACTGGGCTCCAGACATGCGTCCAGAACATGATGACCAGGAAAATCAAGCTCGTCAACGTGATCCAGGGTATGCTTTTTCGTCGGATCCTGCCGTGCCAGCGCCGGACTTTCTATTTGTGGGAGTTCGATCCGGCCAAGCACCAGACGCTACTAGAGTTCTTCGACACGATGCACGAAGACATCTGGAAAGTGCTCTTCAAGGCCGGTGAGACACCACCGCCCACGATCGAGGATCGCGGTCTTAGCTTAAGACGCCAGGCTAATTCGGTAGGTTCTTTCGTGTTTTCAAGGTGTACCCTTTACTGGCATATTTTGAAGAAAGGGTCTAAGCCTTCCTATCAATTTATTCAGGCTTGGATAGAGAAAGCGGAGCGGATTAACTGTCCGGCTCCGCTACCCGAAGACCAAGAATTCCCACTTCTGACGAAGATGCTGTTTCCAGCACCTTATGAGGTGCCGGAGAAGACGGCCAAGAAAGCGGCCAAAGGGGCCCGGCGGGGCCCTCGCCAAAAAGGCGCTTCGGATGTGACGTCTCAAGACGAGACTCACTCTTCGTCCACCGAAGGCGATGGCGAGGAGGAGGAAGAAGAGGATGATGCCCCACCTGAGGCGGGGAGGAAGAAGAGAGCGGCCTCCATGAACCTGTAGGCGGAGGCGCCCAAGAGGGGGAAAAGCTCCCTCGCGGATAACTCCGCATGGGACATTGATAGTAGTCCGGAGCGACCTCCTCGGACCAAGCCTCAGGTTGCATCGTAAGTATTAAAATCTTTATGCACGCCCAAACGTCTGACATTTCCGCCTTGTAATATTGATATGTTTGAATCATGCCATTCCAGTCCGGCCCGCCACGGCTCCCCGCGATCCTCGACAGAGGGTTCGCTAGACTCACAGGAGATGGCGAGCATGTCTCCGCCGCCCGCTCACTCTGTCTCGCCCAAGGGCGATGACGAGATGGTGTCCCAAAGGACCTTCCCAGACCGTGGGGAGGCTCCAGAAATTGTGAGGGTGGCGCCCCAGGATGACTCCTCGGCCACCGGACACATGGGGAAAAAGCCCCCATGGGGGCTGTTGACGGGGGCCAAGTTCCATTAGGCCCTCAGCCGGATACTATTCTGGAGTCCTTCACGGCTCCGGAGTCCAGCGAACGGCCCTCCCCGAAAGGAGGAGGTGTACCAGTTCTGGCGGTGACCTCTGTCCAACCAGGGGCACCGGATAATCTACTGGAAACGTTGCGAGACGCTTCCATTGTGGATGAACACCGTACCCTTATGCGTACGGTGATCGAAAAAGTTCAGTTAGCAAAAAGCGGACTAACCGAAGCCTGCACTAGCCTTCTAACGGGCTTGGAGGTAAGTAATGTAATTGTAGGAAGAATATCACAATGTAGACAGTAGCCCCTGATGCTCTGTTCGGTGTTTGGAAAGAAAGAGCCGAACAGAGGATCAAAAATAATTCTCGCAGGAGTCTAACATAAGGTGTCTATGTGAATAAGCAGGCATCACTGCGGGCTACTGCCACTCATACTGCGGAGGTCTCCGGAGTGAAGCAGAAACTGGAGCGGGCCAAGGAAGAGCTTGGCCTCGTGAAGAAGCAGCTGGAGGATAGCAAAGGTATGCAGTAACCTGCGTGTTCATTTAATAAGGATGAATGGTCCCTGCGGACTAAAGTGTCATGAACTTTATTAGGGGCCACGACCGAGGTGGCAGCCCTCAAGAAGGCGTTAGTCGAGGCCGAGGACAAAGCGGCCAAGGAACGCGCCGCGCGCGAGAAGCACGAGGGCCTGGTTAACAAGGCCCAGCAAGAGCTCCAGGACGCCGTCGAGAAGCTCGAGTCCTTGGAGCGCGAGTTTAGGATGCAAGAGTCCGAACTTGCGAAGGCCCGCCAGAGCGCGCAGGATGCCCGAGCCGAAGCCCAAAGCGCCCTCCAGGAAATTCAGGCGGCCAAGAAGATTGCGGCGGGTATGTTTTTTACCATGCAAATCGAGCATGCGAAGGAAACATTCCTTATACTTACCCGTATTTGGGTTTTCTAGGGGCCTCTGCGAATCTGCCGCGCAGTGTATCAGATGCTGCCGAGTTTTATCGAGCCGAAGAGGGGATGTCTACGGAGAAGCTGTTCTGGTCTCAATATCTTGGACCAGAACATCCGGTGCCCTTTAGCGACAAGCTGAAACAACTGGTCGAGCTGCACAAGTCGGCCGAGCTAGCCATGAAGGGCCTAATAGTCCGACTGTGGCCTGCCGAGCCCATACCCAGCAGCTACTTCGGACTTGTGAGGCGGCTTGTGAGCGCCTGCCCACGGATCGAAGCCGTGAAGCGATCGGTCTGCATTGAAGGTGCGCGGATGGCATTTTCCCATGTCAAAATGCATTGGGCGAAGCTAGATGCCAAGAAGCTGATCACCGAGGGGCCGCCGGAGGGCAAGGAGCATCGTCGACCCGAGCTGTATTATGATAGTCCTGGAGGGATCCCGCCTTGTGGCGGAGCAATGTGCGAAGGACGTGATATTCCCATGAAAACATGCAGGTTGTCCTGTAATATGAAACAAGATCGATGTGTAATATGATGCTTGTGATATAATTTTACCTCCTGTGCGGCCGTTTATTGAAATCTGAGGGTTGACCAGTCGTCGGCTTCTGCCCCCACGTAGATAGTACGGGGGTGTTCGGGAAAAATCTAAACACTCTTTACTCCACATTCTAGTCCTTAAAGGAGGTGTTTAGTGCAACGAACAAGGCAATCAGACTATACGGCCTTTATTACCCTCACTTAGCCATAGGAGTTTGACCATGAAAATTTCGGCGAAGCCCCTGGTGTTCGGAAGGCCGAACCAGGGGCGTTATACACGCCTAATCGGAGAAAACCGATTCCTTGCATAAAGCGGAAAAAATCTCTAGGGATTTAAGACCTCTCAAACAGCTGACTAGCTCTCGCCACATCATGACAGTCAGTTTTCGGCTTTCTCTACTGAGGTGCTCGTCCGGATGAATCGGGACACAATCGCAGTAGTTCTCCCTTTACTACCCTAGCCGATATAGCGGAACGTAAGGTAGCAAGCACAGGAGCCGGGCAACCCAACTATTGACCAAAGACATGATTCGGAACCGATGCATATAATGCTATAAGTTCGGGGTGCCGAACTGTACTGTAAAAAGTGTTCGGACTTTTGTTGCCGTAATGCGGGACGTGATGAAGCCCCTGGCGCAGTAATACGTACCATAATGTACGCGTGCAATGAGTAATAAATACAAAGGAAAAAGGAAGGGGAAGGTTAAGTAATAAAGTGACACTGCCCTTTATTTTTGTAATGTGATTAATACGTCGAGGCGTACTTGTACAAGTAATGCGATAAGCAAGAACGGCTATTTTATCATGACCAAAAGCGAGCTGTGTACGGGTATGCAAAACAGGTATAGCAATCGTTAACAGAGGCCACCTGGGGGTTCCCTTAAGCGCCAAAGCTCCTTGCCTCCATGATGTGTCCGACAAACCTCGAAAAGAGAGAAAGGACCTGAAATGGAGAAGAAAAGGTACGCGAATCCTGGGTCGGTCGAGCCGCACTGTGGATCGCGAGATAGCTGTGCCTCCGTCCGTATCCATGGGTTTTTGGGCACGTAGTTATGTGCGCATGGTACGTGTGCCATTCCTTTATCGGGGCTGGGACGGAGGCCGAATTGCTAATCAAGCTCTTGACGAGCCGAGCTGTCCTGTTGCAGTGTAGTCTGGACCCTCTTAACGATGTCCAGGGGCTCGGCAGCCGGATTATAGTTCTGCTTGAGAAGGCCGCTCTGTACTTCTGCTGCTAGGGCAGCTATGTGCTCCTCTGTATGGAGGGAGCGTTCGGTATTTCCATTGACTGCTATGACGTCGCGTGGACCAGGCATCTTGAGCTTGAGATAAGCATAGTGCGGCACCGCATTGAATCTAGCAAACGCGGTTCGTCCGAGCAGCCGCTGCGAAAGGGGACGATATCGAAGATTAGCTCTTCGCTTCGGAAGTTGTCCGGGGAACCGAATACCACTTCCAGCGTGATTGAGCCCGTACAACGAGCCTCTACACCTGGAATGACTCCTTTAAAGGTAGTCTTTGTGGGTTTGATTCGTGAGGGATTAATGCCCATCTTGCGCACTGTATCTTGATAGAGCAGGTTGAGGTTGCTGCCACCGTCCATTTGGACTCGTGTTAGGTGAAATCCGTCGATGATTGGGTCGAGAACCAGTGCGGCCGAACAGCCATGTCGGATACTAGTTGGGTGATCTCGACGATCAAAGGTGATCGGGAAGGACGACCACGGATTGAATTTTGGGGCGACTGGCTCTACCGCGTAGACGTCCCTGAGTGCGCGCTTGCGCTCCCTTTTGGGGATATGTTTAGCGTATATCATGTTCACCATTTTGACTTGAGGGGGAAATTTCTTCTGTCCCCTAGTGTTCGGCTACCGGGGCTCTTCGTCGTCGTCCTCGCTTTGCGATCCCATTTCCTTGCTCTGGGTATTTGCCATGCTGGCTTGCTTAAAAACCCGGCAATCTCTGTTGGTATGGTTGGCTTGTTTGTCTGGGGTGCCATGTATCTGGCACGGACGGTTGAGTATGCGGTCCAAGCTGGATGGTCCTTCGCTATTTCTTTTGTAGGGCTTCTTTCGCTGGCCGGACTTGGAGCCACTGAACCCGGCGTGAACCGTAGTGTCATCGGTGTTATTGCCATTGCTTCGGCGTTTGTGTCTATTGCGCCGGAGCTTGCCGATGCTATTTTTGGCCTCGGGGGGGGGGGGCTGCCTCGTTGGCTGTGGTTTTGCTACGAGCCAGCCAGCTATCCTCACCTGCGCAAAAGTGGGTCATGAGCGCCGTGAGGGCCGCCATGGATTTCGGCTTTTCTTGGCCGAGGTGGCGGGTGAGCCATTCGTCACGGATGATGTGTTTGAAGGCCGCTAGGGCTTCGACATCCGGACATTCATCGATCTGGTTCTTTTTGGTTAGGAACCTAGTCCAGATTTTTCTGGCTAATTCTCTAGGTTGTTGAACTATATGACTTAGGTCATCGGCGTCTGGTGGCCGGACATTAGTGGAAGTTGTCCAGAAAAGCTTCTTCCAAGTCCTCCCAGCTGCCGATGGAATTTTCAGGCAGGCTATTTAACCCGTGCCGAGCTGGCCCTTTTAGCTTTAGTGGGAGGTATTTGATGGCGTGGAGGTCGTCTCTGCGGGCCATATGAATGTGGAGAATAAAATCCTCGATCCACACGGTAGGATCAGTTGTTCTATCGTATGATCCGATGTTTACGGGTTTAAACCCTTCTGGGAAATCATGATCCATCACTTCATCAATGAAGCAAAGAGGGTGTGCGGCGCCTCTATATCGGGCCGCGTCGCGACGTATTCTCGATGGAGTCTGCCTGCGGTATTCGGCCCGGGCGTGACTGGGTTTGTCACGTCCGAATAGATAGCCGTCGTTGCGTGTGAAGGCACGTCCTCGCGATCCGTAGATCTATCTAGTATGTACTGCTCTGCTGTCCAAGTCATGTCGAAGGTCATATGTGTAACCCCGAACTGTTTTATCTCTGCCTTCACGGCGGGGTGGGGCGGTCTGGTGTTCGGCTTGAGTTGCCGCTTTATCCCGACCACGTGGTGGTCGGTCGGCCGTGTTGCGCAATGATGGCACGGGCTCCGGCACCTCGTCATCGAACTGAGGTAGCAGTTTGCGCTTCGGGTAAGTTTTGGTTGGGCGCTTAAGGCCGTATTCTTCGGCAGCTAGGACATCAGTCCATCTGTCGTTGAGCAGCTCTTGGTCAGCTTGAAGCTGCTGCTGCTTCTTTTTCAGGCTCCTTGCAGTGGCTATTAGCTGGCGCTTGAAGCGCTCCTATTCGAGGGGTTCCTCAGGCACGATGAACTCCTCATTGCCAAGGCTCACCTCCTCCTCGGAGAGCGGATGGTAACTACTGTCCTCCGAGTCTCCGTCTATGGCCTGTTCATCAGGGCTGACTTGCCCATCGTCTTGTTCCTCCTGTTCGGATGTTGCTCCAACATGGTCTTCATTGTTTTCAGCATCGTCCGGAGTACTATTTTCTCCGGCGCTAGTGTTGCTATCTTTTGAGCGACGTGACTTAGAATGGCGTTCAGGGCGCCGGCGCTTGGACTGTGTCTTAGAA
This sequence comes from Triticum aestivum, assembly GCF_018294505.1. Taxonomy (NCBI): domain Eukaryota; kingdom Viridiplantae; phylum Streptophyta; class Magnoliopsida; order Poales; family Poaceae; genus Triticum; species Triticum aestivum. The sequence goes on along the minus strand of NC_057799.1, from coordinate 616,708,968 downwards.
GGTTTATTCGCAGCTGGGTCCTCTTTGTCGTCGTCGCTACCTTTTTTAGGTGTGTCAACCATGTACACATCATACGAAGAGGTGGTCGTCCAACGTCCAGTGAATGGCGGGTCTTGGCCTTGCTCCTTGTCGACATCGTCGTCCATACCGTCGATGTCTTCGGATCCGTAATCAAGCACGTCGGTTAAGTCCTCGATGGTGGCTATGAAGTGGTTGGCGGGTGGGGAGCAAAATTCTTCATCATCAGCCCCTAGCTCGAACCGGACATAGTTCGGCTGTGAGTCCTCCGCCAAGGACAGGTTCTTTAATGAGTTTAGCACATCGCCCAAGGGCTAGTGTTGGAAGATATCTGCGGTACTGAATTCGAAAATAGATAACCGATCAAGCTCGGTGTCCGCAGGCGTACGGGGTTTGGAACTAATAGCCAGAAACGAATCCGGAATTCCGTTGACACAGATATTGCAGGGTGTTGAGTTTGTGTGTGGCTCCAACGCCGCGGACTTTGTGGCCTCGGATGGCGCAATCTGCTCCCGATTTAAGGCCGTTGCAGCAACACGAACCATTTCCTGGATGTGATCCGATGACAGATTTAAGTCATGTTCATTGGAGCGAGGGGGAGAGATCACCGTGGTCTCGAATCCGTTGAACATCAAGTCTCCACGGATGTCCGCGACGTAGTTCAAGCTTCCGAATCTGACCTGATGGCCAGGGCGTAGCTGTCGATCTGCTCCAGATGGCCAAGCGGGTTGGCCCGCAGTATGAAGCTGCCGAATACAAAGATCTGTCCGGGGGGAAGGTTTCTCCCTGGACAGTGTCACTATCGACGATTGAAGGGGCCATCGAACCTTTCGTCGACGGCACAGTGGAACTCGCAATGAAAGCACCAATGTCGGTGTCAAAACCGGCGGATCTCGGGTTGGGGGTCCCGAACTGTGCGTCTAAGGTCGATGGTAACAGGAGACAGGGGACATGATGTTTACCCAGGTTCGGGCCCTCTCTATGGAGGTAATACCCTACTTCCTGCTTGATTGATCTTGATGAATATGAGTATTACAAGAGTTGATCTACCACGAGATCGTAATGGCTAAACCCTAGAAGTCTAGCATGTATGACTATGGTAATGAGTATATCCTTTCTGGACTACACCTACCGATTTATATAGACACCAGGGGGATCTAGGGTTACACAGAGTCGGTTACATAAGAAGGAATCTTCATAGTTGGTCGCCAAGCTTGCCTTCCACGCCAAGGAGAGTCCAATCCGGACACGGGTACAGTCTTCGGCCTTCATGTCTTCACAGCCCACCAGTCCGGCCCATGAATAATAGACCGGACGCCCGAGGACCCCTTAGTCCAGGACTCCCTCAGCGGCTGGTGCATGGAGGTCAAAGAGCTCGCTCCCCAGTGAGCATGGGCGGCCTTGCTGCTCGCACGTGTCCCATCGAGCCTGCGAGGTGGACAGGATGCACGCGTCCCATCGAGCCTGCATGGCGGACTGCTCGCACGTGTCCCGTCGAGCCTGCACGGCAGACTTCTCGTGCTCGTCCCGTCTAATCAAACAACTGCACGCACGCCATCGAGTATGGTTAAATTTCGACACCATAAATATAATACAACCGTTTGCGATATTAACGTGTCAGCTTTTTGTTTCAAAAAAGACATCATTGGGTACTAATGTGTGCGCCTCTTCTCAAACTGGACGATTTCTTTTACCACGGCATATATGTGCCATGTCATGAAACCATGCCAAGTTTCATGTTTTTTGGGTGACTTTTTGATTTACTGGGATTTAAAAACCGAGATTCTCATTGTTTCAGGACGACGACAAGTTTGTAATTCTTTCTCATTCCTTAAATGAGACCTAAACATGCACCCAATGACACATGTATGATTTCCCACCCATTTTGCTTCACTGGAGCATGTGGTTGTAGTTCAAATTTGAATTATGGACTATATTAAATGCATAAAAAACTTAGTAATTAGTAATATATATACAATGACCAAACGAACCCTGAACAGTTTCAAATTACAGCCCGACACTCCTGTTATTCTATGTTGCCTGTAGAAAACAAAGTTCAAGGCGAGAAGAGGCAGTGATTATCGTTTCGCCCACAAGAGGGGCATGTTTCCGTACCGGAACCACGAGGGTTGCGACAGGCTCCGGTTTGTGAAAGGCTTGTAATATAGCTTCGCCCAAATTGGACAATTATATGTACCATGTAGTGACACCATGCCAAGTTTCATGATTTCCTGGTGAGTTATGGATTTACAGACATTTAAAAACCGAGATTCGCAATGTTTGTGGCCAAGCCAGGACGGCGAGACGGTTGAATTCATTCCCATTCATTCCATGGGACCTAAACATGCACCCCAAGGAAACATGTACGTTTTTTCTAGCCATTTTGGTGCACCGGAGCATGTATTTGTAGTTCGGATTTGAATGATGGACATTAAATGCCTAGAAAACTCAATTAATGAATAAAAAGGTCAAACAAACCCTGAATAATTTCAAAGTTCAGCGCGAATCTCCAGTTGTTCCGTGTCGCGTGTAGAAGAAAATACGAGGCTAGAAGAGGGAGTGATTATCGTTTGGCCCACAAGGGGACACGTTTCCCTATTGAAACCACGAGGGTTCTTGTGACAGGCTCCGGTTTGTAAGAGGTTTGTCATAAAGCTTGGCCCAAATTGGCAATGTTTTTACTAGGACATATATGTGCCATGACGTGACACCATGCCACCTTTGATGACTTTCTGGTGAGTTTAGGATTTATGGGGACTTAAAAACCGATATTCGAAATGTTTGAGGACGAGCCAGGACACCGGTACGGTTGTAATTCGTTCCCATTCCTGGCATGAGACCTAAACATGCACCCAAGGACACATGTATAATTTTTCTAGCCATTTTGGTGAACTGGAGCATGTATTTGTAGTTTTGATTTGACTTATGGACATTAAATGCCTAGGAAACTCAATTAGTGTATAAAAGGCCAAACGAACCCTGAATAAGTTTAAATTTTAGCACGGATATCCTGTCACTCCATGTTGCCCGTGGAAGAAAATACAAGGCGAAAAGAGGCAGGGATTACTTTTCGCCCACAAGGGGAACACGTTTCCCTATCAGAACCACGAGGCTTCTTTGAGAGAAGCTCCAGTTTTTGTAAGAGGTTTGTAATAAAGCTTGGCCCAAATTGGACAATGTTTTTACCATGACATATATGTGCCATGACGTGACACCATGCCACCTTTGATGACTTTCTGGTGAGTTTAGGATTTATGGGGACTTAAAAACCAAGATTCGAAATGTTTGAGGACGAACCATGACACCGGTACGGTTGTAATTCGTTCCCATTCCTGGCATGGGACCTAAACATGCACCCAAGGAAACATGTATAATTTTTCTAGCCATTTTGGTGAACTGGAGCATGTATTTGTGGTCCAGATTTGAATTATGGACATTACATGCCTAGGAAACTCAATTAGTGTATAAAAGGCCAAACGAACCCTGAATAAGTTTAAATTTCAGCACGGATATCCTGTCGTTCCATGTTGCCCGTAGAAGAAAATACAAGGAGAAAAGAGGCAGTGATTACGTTTCGCCCACAAGGGGGTCACGTTTCCCTATCGGTACCACGAGGCTTCTAAAGAGAAGCTTCGGTTTGTAAGAGGCTTGTAATAAAACTTGCGCCACAATGGACGAAAAAAATTCCTCGACATATAAGTGTGATGTCATAACACCATGGCAGGTTTCACGATTTTCAGATTAATTTTGGATTTACGGGGATTTAAAAACCGAGATTCTTCTCACGAAATGTTTTCAAACAGCACACGGTTCACTCACGAAAGTCGATATTCAATGAAAACTTCGTGGAAGCCATATTCTAAAGTTTCATAAAAATCTGAAAAAATGTGGGATGTTAAGAAGGTGATGTTTTATTGCGACACAAAATTTCAAGTTGAAAAATATTACGAGATGTGAGCTATGAAAAAGACAAATTCCGCCCTGAATAGTGACATTACTATTCGGCACTATTCAAACTGATTTTGTCTTTTTCATAGCTCACATGTCGTAATGTGTTTCAACTTGAAATTTTGTGTGGCAATAAAACATCATCCTCTTAACATCCCGCATTTTTTTGAAACTTCAAAACATCTTTTTCTCGTGGTTTTCACCGGTTTCCACCGAATGTTGGTTTTCATATGGTATCCCCCCCCGCTGCATGCGCGATCTGAGTCGTGCGTTCTGACTGGCCAGAACCCAAACCCCATGGATCGTACATGTGCACCATTGGATGCTCCCAGATCGAACGGCAACCCTGAGCCCTTTCGACAGCACATGCAGTACATTTGTAAGCACTGTGCGCATGCGTCATGTAGCTCATGCTTCCTTCTCTACTAGGTTTTCATTCAAAACAGACTACCGTTTCTCGCCACTCCTCTCATCGATTTCCCGCCTCTTCTCCCAGATATGCATGATGTAGATGTTTGTTTAATTCTTATAGTTCATCTCATCCAAAATCAATTAGTTTTATCGCAATTAAGATATGGAAGATTCTAGAGAACAAAGGAGAAGTGCTTGTGTTTTGAGGTTTGTGCATTATGCTTAAGTTCAACCATGGAGTCTTGTAGATTGTACATGTGGTAGAATCTGGTGGAATGTAGATGATATTCAACAGCCAGTAGTGCTCGGATTTGCCATCTCTATACCGTCGGATTGGCTTCATCCAACGAGCAAGTTTCAAAGTTATTCGCACACTATATAGGTGTATAGATGTATAGATATATATAGATGTGTCCCATGCTAGACCAAAATAAAGTTTGAGCGCATGCGTGGGATGACCCCCGGGGGGCTAAAAACAACATTTTAATGTACATAGTACAAAACTTAATATCGATGTTCCAATTCGGTGTAAATTGTAAGATTTGAACCGAGGACCATGCATACGGGTAATTATTTCGAATTCGTGCCATACTAAGTTTCGAAAAGTTGATACTGACTCAATTTGTTGTGCTTTTTTGTAGGTCATATGTTTGAATCCATCCAAAAGTTTTCTCACTACCATGGTGCTCATCATATACATATGAATTTGTATTAAAAAGGTAGCGTGGATACAGTGAAATGCAAAATCCACGTTAGAATTGGAGATCGCTACGTGACACACACTCTAATTTAAATAACTAATTATGTGACACACACTCTAATCCACGTTAGCGTGGATACCGTTTCGATTTTTTTTCAAATAACTCCTCATTAATTAATTTATAGTACTCCCTCTGTTCACTTTTATAAGACCTTGAAGACATTTCAGACAATGTGCAAAACAATTCATTTTAAGTTGTCTGAAATGACTTACAAAAGTGAACGGAGCGAGTATCTCGTTTCGAATGACTAATTATTGCAAGGAAAACACGGGCATGGTAATACATACAGATTCGTTTGCAAATGAAAGAAGATTCGTTTGCATTATCAAATGTAGGCGCACCAGGCAGACCAGGGTCGTGTCGGGGTGGACGCTACTTCGGTGCCTTAAAGGCACCTGCCTTTGGGTCACTGACATGTGGGCCAGCCACCTGTCGGGCCCACATGTCATGGACACAAAGGCAGGTGCCTTAAGGCACTGAAGCATAGTCCTGTCGGGGTGGTCGCATGTGTCGGACGGACGCGTAGCACCCAGCCACCCACCCCCCTCCCTCCCTCCCCCACCCCCACCCCCCAAAAAAAGGACGATGACAAAATAAGTTCGCGCTTCCACGTTTCGGATTGAAATATCTGGCGGCCCCAATTACAGCCCTGCAAAATCTCTCTTATCCACCGTCCCCTTCCGCGCCCAGATTGCTCAAATCCCTAATTCGCCGCCAACCCAAGCAAAGTTCGAATCGCCCCTCGTCTCGTCTCTTTCCCCACCTCCGGACGACGACGACGAAGACGACGGTCGCGCTTCACCACCGCACCAGAGCTACCTCATCTACGCCCTCGTCCACCGCACCGGGTGGTCCACCGACAACGTCGGCCGCCGCAACCGACGTGCCTCACAGACACCGAGTTCCACCGCATCAGGTGCGCTTCACCGACACCGTCTCCCAGCTCACCGGGGCTACTTCACCGAGCACATCGTCGCACCTCCACCCCCGAGGCCGTTGGGGCTTCACCAACGGTCTCGTCCACCGCATCGTAGCACTCCGCTGCCACTCAAGATCTGCATCCGTGCGCGGCCAGCCAACGCCAGCGCATCATGCCCAAACGCCGGCCCGAACTAGGTATCCACATATCACTCCCTTGTGCACTGTTCCGACGATGTTTGGATATCCTTTCACTGCTCTGTTAGCTTACACGCCTATGCAACTCTGACTTTAACTCTTATTTCTTTTGGAGATATCATCTGAAACAAGCAAATCCATTTTTTAGCGAAGCATGACGGCGCTACGGGATTTGGTACACATCCTGCACACCCGTATAACCTTGTAAGTATCTGTCCTCCGGTACAACATCAAGGTCGATTCCTCTTATTTGATCAACCATTCGCCATGTCAAAAATGCAGAGGGGGGTGCAAGGAGCACAAGGCCTGCACATCCAAGCAATTGGTAACATGGACTTGTACATGGAACATCCCAAGCGCAAGCAGAGCAGCAGTGAGCCTGTACAACGAGCTAGCGTAAGTCCCTGCATTTCATTTAATTCGTACTAGCATTCGTGTATGATTTGTGTGCAGTGGCGGATCCACGAATTCAAGTTACCAGGGGCGAACATTTAACTTAAAAAATACGAAGGCACTTGCACTCCGGAAATCAACATAACTTGAGAAATCTGAAGCTACATGCACTTTGAAAACCAGCTAATGATCCAAAGTAGTTCAGATTATTAACACTAAATGATACAAGCACCAAAAAACACAAAATGCAACATGGTGTACAAGGACTACAAACATGGTCTGTACCTGCTTGAATTATTCATTCTCTGGCTGAAAATATCAAAGTGTAATTGCACCTATAACCAGTGCGCAAATTGCATATCAATATATCTATCCTGCACAAGTATGCCAATAGTTTCAAACAACAGATTAGAAAAGTATTTATGCTATGTTGTCATGATAAGGGGACTTTCTGGTAGATGGCCTCGACGTTTCCTCAAGCTATGAAAATGCACTATAATTTGCTTGTCATCAATGCCTGCAAATCTCTGTCTCTCTCAACATAGTAGATCATCATTAGACACTAAATCCTTCAATGAGCTTGCAAAATGCTTGCATTAGATCCCTCATTAGACACTATATGTTCATCACCAGGAGCATGTAAAATATTTGCATCAAATCCTTCATTAGCAGTCTGTTCATTAGACACTTCAGGCTCAAGAACAACATGAGCTTGTATGTTTGCACCGGAAACTTGATTAGATACATCAGATTCAGTCAGTTCAGTATTGATTGGGGGAGTTATAAAATAAGTAGAAATTGCTTTCATTTTCTCATAGATTCCCTACATACAAGCAGTTTTACAACACCGTCAGGTTTAACTATTGGCCAGAAATTGAAGAGTTGAATTGTCACACCCTGATTTTTCATGCCAAAACACTTAAGTCAATAAATCATGCTAAAATGTGGTTTGACAAAAACTTTTGAGTGTCCTGGACTTTGCTTAATTTACTTTTTGTGTGTTGTTTGCAAGTGCTCTAAAAATCAAATAAATCCTCCAACTCTTATACTCCTTCTCCTTGATCCAAAACCTCTCCTCAATGATCATGCCATGTGTATAGGACATAAAAATAATTTCTTACAAAAATCATTTGGCCAAATAGTATTTTCAAAAATTAGTTTTCCAAAAACCCCTGAATTGAGATTTGCACTGCAACTACTTAATTAAGGGCAGTAAAAATCTTTCCAAAAATATATTTGACTCCTATTAGATATAGGACACCCAAAGACTACAAAAATATAATTTTAAAAGTTATTTTCCTATTTTATTTAAAGGATTTTTCTTTAGGCCAGAAATGGTCTTTAATAGGTTAAAATTATTTAAAAGCTTCAAAAATATTTGAGAAAAATCAGGGAAACTCAGTGGACATATATTTTCCATATGTAAGAGTTTCAGCACTTGGTCATGTTCAAAATATTGGACAAAACCTCCCAAAACTATTTCTACCTATTTCAAGGATTTGAAATATTTCTACAGGAAATATTTTCATAAAAATCCAAGAAAACTCCATCATGTCACAAATTCCCTATGTGGTGATCTTGCCAAGTCTCATGTCTTGGAGAACAATATAACATCATCAAATCACCTCAAAACCATTTCTGTCCATTTTGAAGTTTGAGCAACTTTACATTGCCAAACATGCTCAAATGGTCTATTTATTCATCTAGACCAAATGGCACAAGTTGGAGAGAATGTTATCTTGATCAAAGTACCCCAAAACCCTTCCTGTCGAGAACCAAATTTGAACAACTCTACATTGGCAAGTTTCTCCTTTTGATCTCAACTTTTGTGGACATGTTCAGAACCTCAAATTATGACACTACACTAAGTGGTGCATCAAGGAGAATAGCTTTGCATGACCAAATCCTGGAAAGTCCATTTTTGTTGATTTTTAGGGTTTACCAAAGTTGCATTGTCAACTTTCTTCAAATGAGCTCCAACTTGGTGATCAACCCCATTTATATATGCCACTTGATCCTGTTAATCTTCATATCATTTGGAATCCATTTGCTTGCCCAAACCACCATCAAACACCTTCTGGCAGAAATTTAAAATGCATGTTTTGGCCATTTCCACAAATCTCCATGAGCTCAACTTTTTCCCACAGCCTCACCTGATCCTCCTCTACATCCTGCATGCTTTGCTGCCCAAGTAGCAATGATTAAGGGGGGTAGAGACCAATTTTTCGTCTCTGGACAGCCACCTTCCCCTCCCTTCCTCATCTCTCTCTCTGTCCTGGCAAGTCCCAGGGCATCCAATGCCTTTTGCACTTTGTTTACTCCTCCTGGAGCTGCCAGACACAAGTGGGCGCGTGAGGACGCGAGAAGAAGCCGCGGGTGCCGGCCATTTGCGCGCTCTGGAGGACGTCAGCGTGCTCCCGACCGTTGACGCCACGTCCCCCGACCACCTCGAGCCCCCCCCCGCGCCAGTCGAGGTGCCTCGACATCCGCAACACGCCACCGTGCTGGCCCCCTCCTCTCTCCCTCTCTCTCATCTCCAGCAGCGCGTGCCCAGAGCCGCCCGAGCCCGCCAATGCATGTGCGAGCTCGTGGCTCTACCCGGAGCTCGCCCCACTCCCTCTCTCCCTCCTGGCGCCCTACTCGACTCCCACGAACGCCATAGACAGCCCCTCTCCCTCCTTCCTGGCCTCCCGAGCCGTTGCCGCGGCCACCTGTGCGCCGCGTCCATGGTGAGCCACGGGTCGACTATTTAAGGCCACCCCCGAGCCCCCTCTCTACTCCTTTGGCTCTCTCCCCCCCGTGCACCCCTGGACCAACCCACACCTCTCCCCGTGTCCTCCTTCACCGCAATGGCCGGAGCATCGCCGTCGGGCTCCGCCTGAACTCGGGCTATCCCGAGCCCCTCCTCTCTCCCTAGCCACTCCAGTGCCCCCTCACCACCACCGCCAATTCACCCCGTGCTCCATCCCCTCCTCCTCGTGCCTTCTACACCTTGCCGAACCCTGCCATCGCCTGTTCCCGCCGCGGCCGAGGCCTCGCTCGCTCTGACGCTCCCCGCGGAAACTGGGTCCCCAGGTGGACGCGGCCCATCCTACCAAGCTCGCTGGAGTCCGGGCGGTCGCCGGAGGTGGCCGGAGCCACCGAAACGGGCGCCGGCAAGTGCTCGGCCCCGCCTCCTCTGCCTCCTCCGTCGCGGGCGGGAGGAGGGAGATGACCCTGCGGGTGGACCCCGCAGGTCAGTGACCCCGTCAGCGGGCCCCTCCGTTTAAGTGGAGACGCACTGGGCAAGTATGCCTCCGGCGTGGACCCTGCACGCGTGCGGCTGAACCATTTGGTCCAAATGCCATGATTCCGATTTCTAGATACATCTAAGTTCATAATTTAGGTTATGAACATTTTTCCTAATACTTTCTGTGCCCCACAAAATAATGAACCATTTCTTCATGAATGTCAACTTTGCAAATCCATAGAATATTTGTTTGAACTCCAAATCCAGTGAAACCAAATCGTAGATGCTTCTAAAATCATCCTTTGTTAAATGGGTATCTTAGCTCATTTTTCAAAAAATATTTCTGTACACGTCTCGCAAATCCATAAACCCCTTGATTCCATCATATCGAAATGTTCAGAAATATTCACTGATCCAATCCCAATGAAACCACTCTGGTTATTTTTCATATAACTAGAGATGTCCTAGAAAAGTCAAATTAATATTTTTAGAGCACTTTTATTTTCTGGCTTGTTGTGTTGCTTATTATGGTTGCTTCCGGCGTTAGTTGACGAAGTAGACGGAGTACTTGGAGAAGGACCAGAAGATTTCAAGACTCTGATGAACCAGGCAAGCAGCCCTTTGACCATGTCTATGAAACCCTTTTTATGCATGTCATATAGCACTTTATTATCGTTGCATCGGAATCATGATGAGATGGTAACCACTTCGGTGGGTTTCCTTTGTTGCTTCCTTGTTGATACTTGCATTGTGCATGACCCTGCCTTCCTATGAGGGTTATGCGTGTGGGAGTAGATAGGATGCTAAATTAGATGCTACGCAAATGGGACGGGTATGCATGGTGATGGAGGCAAGTATGTTCCCAAAGACTTTATTTTGAAAACCCCGTCGGGTGCCACTAATGCCCGAGGGAGAAGTTGAGCTAGGTAACCACTTGACAAAGAAGTGGTGTACCAGAGAAGGATATGTGAGTGTGGTTTCAAAAATGGATTGGTTTAAGTTGCGACCGTTATTCCAACCTTACATGCGCAACCACTCTACCCTTATATGGGAAAGGGCATTATAGATTACCTAGGCCGATACTAGCTTGGAGCCCACATTACTAGTGATAGGAGAGTCGTTGGTGCGCTCTCTCGGGACGGGGTTGTGCCAAGTAGGGCGGCCAAGAACATTTTTATGGGGCACCGGACACACCGTTGGTACCCCGTGCCAGTGGTATGTGATAAATATGGGAGCGAGGCTCCACAATTTTAAGATGTGAAATGTTGGGCACGGGGGTTACTACCAATCGAGTGGACTCCACGTTAGTGTTGTCTAGGGAAAGATATTGTTCGGGTGCTTACCCCGGGTACTTGAGGTACCGCGGGTCGTGGATGACACGAAAGTTCCCCGGATCTTGTGGGTAAAGTTTGCAACCTCTACAGAGTGTAAAACTATTCGAATGGCCGTGTCCACGGTCAAGGACAGTTGGGTAACCGCTCTTGGGCTACGTCCACATGTTTACGAAACCTGGTGAGTGTGTTTGGATAAGTGGGAAGAACTACTTGGGTCAAGTCAAAGGACTTGACATGATTGAGTTGGGTTGGTGCCCACTCCATTTATGTTGATATCTGTAACCAGACCCTATGGTTACATGAATTCATACGATGCATGATTTACCAGTTATTGAACATGTCATAGCACAACAAAATTGGCTTTCTGCAAAAACATACCTATGTCATGCATTGTCGTATCTTGAGCCAAAACATGGGTTGCTTGCGAGTACATTCAAAGTACTCATTGGCTTGCCACTGGTTATTTTATTGGCCAGGCATGAAAGAACAGGATATGATGAAGAATACTCCGGTGACGAACATGCGAGCTAGGACGCTTCCCAGTCAGAATGCCTGTAGGGTTAAGGCAGATGGCATGGGTCCAAGTTATCGACGAAGATTTTCGTTGCGAAGTTATACTCAAGACATGACCATAATGGTCATAATTTATGTAAGACAGTATGAATGGATGAAAGACTCTTGTTATACAGCTTCTATGTGTTCAGTGAGCATTGATCTCTGGGATCACTGTACACGTGCATTCGGTGATCACGACCTATGAGTCGGGGTCCCCACAGAGCTGGTATCAGAGCCATCCTGACTGTAGGAAGCCTTAGTTAGCATGGTTGTTAGTTAGGGTAAAACTACTTCCAAAAACTATCTCTAATTTTCAAAAACTATCTATACTTCTCTTCCCCTTCTGAGTTTTTCGAAAACTAAGATATACTTTCCTCTTCCCCTTCAAAATGTTAAATGGTCGCTAGAATCCTTATGCCACTGACCACGGGATTCCTTGTAATCCTCGTGGATAATCTAGAAGGAAGACGCCTTGCCAGACACTCACCCACCTCTTCTGAACACAAGACTGGCGACACCACAGCATGACGATGCCAATGAAAGTTAGGCCCTCAAGGAATGAGGACATGAAGACCCAGAGGATGGTGACACCTTTGAAATTGCCCCAGGATTATGCAACCTTGGCCTATGATGACCAGGGCATAGGATATGCAAGATCATGATATACATCGCTAATAGAGCAACCCTGTCCTTATCATTGTTGCATCGGCAACCACCGGTGGCTAAGAACCTAGCCATTTGGTCCGCCTCACTATAGTGAGCAGGAAAACGGTTCTCTTCATCCCCCTCTCTCGGTGACGATACTGGCAACAGTGTGTCCGGCAGATTGGACCTCTACTATGCGTTGTTAGTGTCATTACATAAAGGATTGCCTACCTGGTACACTCGACGCCTTAGAAGGCAAGAGGGATCGTCATGATTAAGTAGACAAGAGGAGACAAAGTCAATGCCAGCTACGAGGAGCCACCTTCACCCCATCACCTGATTAGGCGAGAAGTTGTTGAAGAATCTACAGGCTCAACCTGGATCATTTCATCAAACAACTACAGGAGACATAGCGACACCTGAGGAAAACCAAGAAGACTGCACGAGGCACGGAGCAAAGCACGACTACTGAATCCGAGAACCCCTAGGGGTAGGATGAGTCGTGTACCCCCTATGTGAAGTCGAGTCCGTATGATGGTTCGAATAGAACCATGATTCTGTGTTGCTTGTTTTTATTTGTTTGTGTTTTGATATAGGTCGCACTTTTGCCCTAGGCGACAAGTATGCGACTATATCACCTTCCTTACCTTGTTTCTTTTGTTTGGCCCTTTTTGGCACCCGTTTGTTTGCACCTGCACTATAGAACCCCCTTTAGGCATTCCCCTCCTCTATGCTACTTCTCCCTCTAATCTCTCCCATCAACTGAAGGCTAGCAAGACAAGATGCACCAAGAATTCCACCTCGGCAGCTAACGAGCAATGAAGACTTTTGCTACAACCTCCACGACTGAGTGCTACCCCGTAGAGTTATGGTTGCCCCTCAAGATTAGAAACCCATTCCTGGACCCTTCGAGACTTCACAAGATACCCCAGATTGAATCCTTAACCATGTGCTTAACCCACAGAATTGCAAAAGAACCAGTTGAGCCGCAACAACCTTTGCTTAGTACATGGCTCATTATGGAACTAGTGGACATAGTGAACTAGCACATTATTATCCTAATATAGCACAAGAACTGACGATGCCATAGGGAAGACCAATTTGAGGATGTAGGAATAGAGGACAAATGACTTGATGGGTTTATATCAGTAACCTTGAGGAATTATCTGAGACTTTGGTGGATTATGAGGCTTTCATATTGGTAGATGAACCTGGTAGGATCGTGCTAATAAAGTGGCATAACTCTCATGTCTCCTGAGTAAATTGGATTTAAATAGGTGATCCTAGTTGAGTATAGATGTTGAGTAAGCCTACATGGTTCGGAGTAAATTGGATTTAGGCTGAAGATCTCGATCATGATACCATGTTTCTCGGTGGACGACAAACTAGGAGATCGCATGGAACACCGTAGACATCGGATCTGTAGAATTAATGGATTATGTATTGATTGATAGGAGTTAATGGGCTGTTGGGGTTGACTCATGGGAAGGAAACAAGATCTTGGACTGGCATACGATGTGTTTCCTTAGGATAGAGATGCACTATCTTGGACCTTGGAAGGATAGGCTGAGCACTTGGATGGTCATGATTAATTCAAGCTTGGAAGCGTGTATATTCTACCCATGGAGTTTTACATAGATATGAGTTTGGGGATGGTTGACATGTATGATTCTGTTAGACCTCCTCACGGAAGCCATGAGGATATAGAAGAATTGGAATATCAGAAAATGTGCTCAAGGATAAGATGACAGGCGTTCACTCGCACCCTAGAACCCTTGGAACCCTTAAGCCCTACCAAGCCACAACATGGTTGGATCATGACCATGGGCTTTGGACCTAGGACGGGAAGACTTTGGCCAATACTCAACCGTGACCACCACTAATGCCTCAGCCCACTCTAGGTACCCCATATACTTCATCGAGTACTTGGGCAAGTTAGTTATCATCTTTATTTGAGGACATGCATGTCCACCTGAAGACGGAAAAAGAGTTGATTAGCTGGTTAGGGAACATCTGAAGACCGCCATGTCAAGGAGGAAGAACTATACCAACCACCATCATCAGGAAGTGAACTTCCTCGTCGAAGACCGCGCGTATCTGCAAACCACTCCTATTAAAGAAACCGAGCATTTCCATGTCAAAAGGAAGCTCACACCAAGATTTACCGCCCCCTTCGAGATCACTACAAGACGAAAAGTAGACAACTACCAGCTGGAGTCACCACCTGAGTTACCCACCATGCACAACATCTTCCATGCGTCACAACTCCGGAAGTGTTTCCAACTTCCTAACTAGCCCGATCTCTACAAGGACATCGATCGTCAAGCCACCGACCTCCAGCCCGATCTAACCTACTGTAAGAAACCCATTAGCAACCGGGATCAAGAAGAACATCATACATGAAGCCACACCATCAAGTACTTCAAGGTTCAATGGAGCACCACTCATAAGCAGAAGCAGTATGAGAACATGAAGACTACCCCAAACCTAAGTTTCCGTATTCCCTTCTGCGCCTAGTTTGGGAATCTCAGGGACGAGATTCTTGTAAGGGGGTAGGACTGTCACACCCAGATTTTTCATGCCACAACACTTAAGTCAATAAATCATGCTAAAATGTGGTTTGACAAAAACTTTTGAGTGTCCTGGACTTTGCTTAATTTACTTTTTGTGTGTTGTTTGCAAGTGCTCTAAAAATCAAATAAATCCTCCAACTCTTATACTCCTTCTCCTTGATCCAAAACCTCTCCTCAATGATCATGCCATGTGTATATAGATAAAAATAATTTCTTACAAAAATAATTTGGCCAAATAGTATTTTCAAAAATTAGTTTTCCAAAAACCCCTGAATTGAGATTTGCACTGCAAGTACTTAATTAAGGGCAGTAAAAATCTTCCCAAAAATATATTTGACTCCTATTAGATATAAGACACCGAGAGACTACAAAAATATAATTTTAAAAGTTATTATCCTAGTTTATTTAAAGGATTTTTCTTTAGGACAGAAATGGTCTTTAATAGGTTAAAATTATTTAAAAGCTTCAAAAATATTTGAGAAAAATCAGGGAAACTCAGTGGACATATATTTTCCATATATAAGAGTTTCAGCACATGGTCATGTTCAAAATATTGGACAAAACCTCCCAAAACCATTTCTGCACATTTTTAAGTTTGAGCAACTTTACATTGCCAAACATGTCCAAACGTTCTCAAACCTTGTGAACATGCTCAAATGGTTTATTTATTCATCTAGACCAAATGGCACAAGTTGGAGAGAATGTTATCTTGATCAAAGTGCCCCAAAACCCTTCCTGTCGAGAACCAAATTTGAACAACTCTACATTGGCAAGTTTCTCCTTTTGATCTCATCTTTTGTGGACATGTTCAGAACCTCAAATTATGACACTACACTAAGTGGTGCATCAAGGAGAATAGCTTTGCATGACCAAATCTTGGAAAGTCCATTTGTGTTGATTTCTAGGGTTTACCAAAGTTGCATTGTCAACTTTCTTGAAATGAGCTCCAACTTGGTGATCATCCCCATTTATATATGCCACTTGATCCTGTTAATCTTCATATCATTTGGAATCCATTTGCTTGCCCAAACCACCATCAAACACCTTCTGGCAGATATTTAAAATGCATGTTTTGGCCATTTCCACAAATCTCCATGAGCTCAACTTTTTCCCACAGCCTCACCTGATCCTCCTCTACCTCCTGCATGCTTTGCTGCCCAAGGAGGAATGATTAAGGGGGGCAGAGACCAATATTTCCTCTCTAGACAGCCACCTTCCCCTCCCTTCCTCATCTCTCTCTCACTCCTGGCAAGTCCCAGGGCATCCAATGCCTTTTCCACTTTGTTTACTCCCCCCTGCAGCTGCCAGACACAAGTGGGCGCGTGAGGACGCGAGAAAAAGCCGCGGGTGCCGGCCATTTGCGCGCTCTAGAGCACGTCAGCGTGCTCCCAACCATTGACGCCGCGTCCCCCACCACCTCGAGCCTCCCCCTTGCGCCAGTCGAGGTGCCTCGATGTCCGCAACACGCCACCGTGCTGGCCCCCTCCTCTCTCCCTCTCTCTCATCTCCAGCAGCGCGTGCCCAGAGCCGCCCGAGCCCGCCAATGCACGTGCGAGCTCGTGGCTCCACCCGGAGCTCACCCCGTTCCCTCTCTCCCTTCCTGGCGCCCTACTCTACTCCAACGAACGCCGTAGACAGCCCCTCTCCCTCCCTCCTGGCCTCCCGAGCCGTTGTCGCGGCCACCCGTGCGCCGTGTCCATGGTGAGCCACGGGTCGGCTATTTAAGGCCACCCCCGAGCCCCCTCTCTACTCCTTTGGCTCTCTCCCCCCCGCGCACCCCTGGACCAACCCACACCTCTCCCCGTGTCCTCCGTTCACCGCAATGGCCGGAGCGTCGCCGTCGGGCTCTGCCTAAACTCGGGCTATCCCGAGCCCCTCCTCTCTCCCTAGCCACTCCAGTGCCCCCTCACACTACTAGGGAAAACCTTATACACAGAATGTTACCAGTAGCGCTGTACAAAATCAAACGCTACTGCTACTTAGTAGCAGCGCGCGTAAATAAACCGCGCTACTGCTATGACTTTAGCAGTAGCGCGTACAAGCGAAAAGCGCTGCTGCTATGTTTGAACTGAGCGCACATGACTAGCCCAACCTAGCAGTAGCGCGTATACTGGCCCAACGCTACTGCTACTCTCCTTAGCTATAGCACGCTTACGTGTAAGGCGCTGCTGCTAACGGAAATAAAATAAAGTGAAAAACAAGTAGAAAAGTAAATGAAAATGAAAGAAATAGAAAAAGGAGAAAGGAAAAAAATAAAATGTAAAGAAAAATAAAAGAAAAAAGGGAAAAAAGGAGAAAGGAATAGCAGTAGCGGGTTTCAAGAAACGTGCTGTAGCTAACTTAGCTATAGCGCGTTTCGGAAACGCGCTACCGTTACGTTTCACTTAAACAGCGGTTTCCCCCCGCCCCCCGGCCACCACACTTCTTCCCCAAATCCCTCGCCGTCGCCGCCGTCTCCTGGATTCACCGTCGCCCCACTTCGCCGCCGTCTCCTGCCGGCGTGGACGCCCGCAACCTCACCGTCTCCCCCCGAGGCTGCCGTCATCCTCACCGCCGCCGCCCGAGGCCGCCCTCAGCCTCACCGCCGCCGCTCAAGGCCGCCCTCGACGTCACCGTCGGCGCCCTCCACCTCACCGCCGCCCGAGCCCGCCCAGGACCGCCTGCCCGTGCCCGAGCCCGCCCTCTCCGCCCCTGCCTCCGTCACCGAGCACCTCCCCGCCACCGTCTCTCCCCTCTCTGTAAGTCCCCCACCCCTCCCCCCGACTCCTCTCTCTCTGCATTTTAGAGAAAAAAATTAGTAGAGCAAAAGTTTGTTTATAGCAAAAAATTTAGTTTAGAGCAAAGGATGTTAAATAGTAGATGTTAGAGCAAAAATTAGTTTAGAGCAAAAAATTTGGTTTACAACAAAAGTTAGTTAGGGCAGTAGGGTTTAATTAGGGTAGATGCTGCTTGTATAGTATATAGTGATACTAGTAGATGTTAATTAGGTTAGGGCAATAGTGGTACTAGTAGATGTTAATTAGATGTTTTTCAGTTAGGGCACTAGAGTTTTGCTAGGTTAATTAGGTTAGTAGTGCTGCTAGTAGTAGTGGTACAATAGGTTAATTAGGTGATGTTAAATGAATAACCTAAATGAATGAAATTAGTAGTTAACTGATTTTTTTTCCTTTCATCATTATAGAGCACTAAAGTTAACTGAATTTTGTTCTATTAGTAGTTAAATGAATTTTCTTCTACACTTTGTTTTTGAATTAGCTTGTGAAATTTGGACATGTGGTTGCTCGTGTATATTTGGACATGTGTTGCGGTGTCGAAGAGGGATATTTGAACACTGTTTCCAGGGAATGATGCTGAGTGGCCTATGTTTTGCCGGAATGTTGATTCATTTCTGTTCCGGCAAATTTCAGGTTCTCGATTTGTCCATTTTTAGCAAAGTCATGCCGTAATTTTCCGTGAATTTTGGCATGACTTGTGCTAGTCAACATTCCTGCAAAACAATAGGCCTTTTTATGTCATTATTCATTTTATTAGGTCTAGAATTAATTGACTATATTTAATCATAGGAAACATGGCTAGCAACGATGAAGGACAGGATTCTGGTGATTGCGACGACGTCTACCGGGCGGCAGATGAATTTTTTAGCCTTACCGACGATCACCCGATGTTGTTGCTGGGCCCACCGGTGGCATCGGGGACTGAGACCGACACGCAGACCGGTGCTGAGACTGAGACCGGCGCTGAGACTCAGACCGGCATCGAGACCGGTGCTGCCTCGGGGAGCGGAGCCGGTGTAGAACCGAAAGCAAAGATGCAACGACTTCCTAACAAACTCAGGACTACTAGACTGGTGGTCACGGAGGTGGACGACGGCATTTTTGAGCCAAAGGCGCCCGAGGAAGCGCGTCGATGCTACGGCAATCAAATAGGCTGCATCGTACGGACAACCGCCACCATCAACGATGAGAAACTACAGAAGATAGAAAATATGAGGAGCTCCCTCCTAAAGAAGTTTCACCAGATATTCTTGTTCCTGAGCCGGAATGAGAAGGATTATGAAGATCCAGACGAGGACCCGGCAATGAAGAAGATAAACAAACATGCCATGACCAAGTTTAGCGACGCGTTGGACGCCTGGAAAACTCGAGTGAAAGCAAGGATCATCGACAAGAAGGAACCCTACTCCGAGATTGTAAAGGATAATCCGACAATCACGGAAGAGCAGTTTCAAATATTCAAGGAGTCTTGCGAGGCCGAAGCCGCCAAAAATAAGTCCAAGTACATGAAGGGGCTTCAAGAGAGGAACATTGGGAGCCACCACCTCGGAAGTCGTGGTTACGGCGGAAAGAGGTCCAAATGGGCCAAGGAGGACGCGGAAGCCGCGAGTCTGGGCATCCCAGACCCCTTGGCGGATTTCACTCTAGTTAGGGCATTTTGGGGTACGATGAACTTTGTTATTTATGCTTATGATATGTTGTTTCTATTTTTGCCAAGTCTGTCTCTTTCTGTTGCTCAACTATATATGTTGCATATCATCGACTCATGTGACGATGCAGGTGCATAGATCATCGATGGTGAATAATTGCTACGCCAGGAGTATATATACGACAAGTGGCCGGAGTGTCAGGCCCAGGTGTACCGGTTTCCGGTTTCCGAGCGATAGGCAGTAGTTAGTTTAGGTTCACGCTAATGCGATAGAGGGATACGAACTCATGTACTCAAAGTGATAGCTCTTCTCGCGTATACCATTCTTTAGATGGATGACGATGTATTTGCAAGTAATCGAGACTTGTATCGCTATTTTCGAGATGATGACGAGAGACCACTTTGTGTTGGATGATGATTATGATGATGACATGATTTGATGAGACTAATTGTATGTATATGCTATGATTACATTTGTATGTGTATGATATGCTAAAGATTATTGTATAAAGCCTATTCAAATACAAAACAAATACAAAAACAAATATGCAGGAAAAAAACTAATAAAACTAGTAGTAGCGAGGGGGGAAAACTTAGCAGTAGCGCCGCATTACCAGTAGCGCTTCCCGGTAAACATCGCTGCAGATAATATCAGCAGCGCCCTTTTCTAAACAGCGGTACAGCTATTCATGTATAGCAGTAGCGTGGGACAACAGGCGATACTGCTATACGTTAGCTGTAGCGCCTTATTAGTAGCGCCTGTCCCCGCGCAACTGAGAGGCCCAAAACCCGCGCTGCTGCTAGGCTTTTCCCTAGTAGTGCCAGAAGACGACGACCCTCAGTAGGATCCTGGCCAAGGAAATCCACAAGACCCCTGGCAAGATCCTTGCTGGGGACAACCACGACGCCACGGCAAGACCATTGCCGAGGACAGCAGCGGGGCCGCAGCCAGGGCCATGTCTGCCAAGATGTCACGCCCAATATGCGACCCTATCCGAGAGGAACTCGAAGGTCCGACCAAGGATAGACCCGCATATTGAAACTCTTTTGCAAGGTGGATATCATTACATCAACATTACATAATAGATGGGGATACATACATGAGGCATACAAATGCCGCAAGAATACATCAATACAATATCCATAAGATCAACATCCGACTACGGATGAAACACAAACAGAAGCTCAAACGACATCCACCCTGCTAGCCCAGGCTGCCGACCTGGAACCTATCCCCTGATCAAAGAAGAAGCAGAAGAAGAATTCCAAAACAAGTAACATCGCTCTCGCATCATGATCATCGCATAACCTACACCTGAACTGTTGGTGTAGTAATCTGTGAGCTACGAGGACTCAGCAATCCCATTACCATGGGTATCAAGACTAGCAAAGCTAAATGGGTAAGGAAAGGATAAGTGGTGAGGTTGCAGCAGCGACTAAGCATGATATGGTGGCTAACATACGCAAATAAGAGCGAGAAAAGAAGCAAAGGAACGTTCGTCAACTAGTAATGATCAAGAAGTGATCCTGAACTCCTACTTACGTCAAGCATAACCCAGAAACCGTCTTCACTTCCCGGACTACGCCGAAAAGAGACCATCATGGCTACACACGCGGTTGATGCGTTTTAATTAAGTCAAGTGTCAAGTTCTCTACAACCGGACATTAACAAATTCCCATCTGCCACATAACCGCGGGTACGGCTTTCGAAAGATAATACCCTGCAGGGGTGTCCCAACTTAGCCCATTATAAGCTCTCACGGTCAACGAAGGATATTCCTTCTCCCGAGAAGACCCGATCAGTCTCGGAATCCCGGTTACAAGACATTTCGACAATGATAAAACAAGTCCAGCAAAGCCGCCCGATGTGTCGACAATCCCGATAGGAGTCGCACGTACCTCGTTCTCAGGACACACCGGATAAGCTAAGCGTATAGGTACCGACGTAACCCAAGTTGCCAAGGGATGGTCCCGCACGGTGCTCTAGTTTGGACCAACGCTTAGACAAGCACTGGCCCCGGGGGGGGGGGGGGGGGGTTAAAAATAAAATGACCCTCGGGATGCGTGACTCCCAAGGGAAAAAGGCTAGGTGATGCAAATGTAAAACCAAGGTTGGGCCTTGCTGGAAGAGTTTTATTCAAAGCGAACTGTCAAGGGGGTCCCATAAATCACCCAACCGTGTAAGGAACGCAAAATCCGGGAACATAATACCGGTATGACGGAAACTAGGGCGGCAAGAGTGGAACAAAACACCAGGCATAAGGCCGTGCCTTCCACCCTTTACCAAGTATATAGATGCATTAATTAAATAAGAGATATTGTGATATCCCAACATAAACATAATCCAACATGGAGCAATCTTCATCTTCACCTGCAACTAGCAACGCTATAAGAGGGGCTGAGCAAAAGCGGTAACATAGCCAATCAACGGTTTGCTAGGAAGGGTGACAAAGGTTAGAGGTTCATGGCAATTTGGGAGGCTTGAAGAGCAATCGATAGGTAGCACAGCATAGCGATAGAACGAAGCAACTAGCATAGCAATGATAGTAATGAGAACCAAGGTGACAGTTATCTTGCCTGAAATCCCGCAAGGAAGAAGAACGAGTCCATGAAGAAGATGAAGCCACGAAGACGAACCAAGCGTAGACGAACGAGTCCTCACGAACGCAACGAAACGGGAACTATCGAGAGGAAGCACACAACATGGTAAACACACAACACATAACAAGGCATGATGCACAACCAAGCATGATGCATGACAAGGCTAGATGAAGCTACTCATGGCAAGAGATGATGCATATAAGAGCAACACATCAAAGCAAGTTTAAATGAGGCCGGAAACAACATATAGCAATTCCGGTAAGTTCTCATATGCAAATTTCGAAATTAGTGCAGATCTGAATAAACCTTATGTTCAAGTTGTTAAACAGCAAGTTAAGATGCACCAAGGTGATCTACACGAAAATCTAGTCAAGTTACATATAAAGTTCATTAGATTCGGAGCTACGGCCTAGAAGATATGAGCAATACAAGATAAACATGGCATTGATGCAAAATGCATCCAAACATCAAGCAAACTCCTGAAAACAAGGATGCAACATGATAATATGAAACTACATGCAAAACTAAACAAGTTTCATATGAAGCATGCTCAAAACGGAGCAACGGTGCAACACATACACTCCAAACATGATATAGCAACAATCTGTCCAAAACAGCAACTAGGCATCTTGCAAGCAACAAAACAACATGCTACAGCACCTCAACATGATAACAAAAGGTATGGACATGATGTACAGGTAAAGAATGACAAAACATGAACAGTGAGCTATCTCCAGAAATTAATAGAATATGCTCAAAAGGACATGGCAAAATTGCAAATAATAACAGGTTCACAGACTTGGCAGAAATTACTGGACATGGCAGAAATAACATCAGGTTGCAATGTTTAGAGCAAGCAAACTACATGCTACAGGAACATATCATGCCAAAGTTAAGCATGGAATGATTCTACTCAAAGCATATAAATAAAGTCCCTCACTGAACATGAGCCAAAAAGGCACAGAAGATATGATGGCACCCATGTAAACATAGCGAGTTTTATTAACTATTTCAGACAAGTGAAATAACAGTTCATGGCAGAAACAACGATAAGTAGACATGTTCGTGAGCTTGAAACACTCACCACAGGGCAATTCATGGCATGAAAAGGTAAGAAAAAGCAAGAAGGCATAAACATGAAGCTAAGCATGGCAATAGGCTGGTCATAGGGTACATGGATCACTAGCAAAACACATGGCAAAACTGAACTTAATGTTAACAGACTGACAGCAACATTACTTTGCAACTTTGGAGCATGATAACAACAAGCTACACCAGGCTATAATTGCAACAAGGGCATGGATGGATAGAGCATAACATGCTTTACAAAACACCCTTAGTGAACATCTCCATATTATGCATAGAACGCATGGTAGCAGCAGATTTACATAGCAACAAAATATAACAGACTCAGACTTAGCAGAAATCACTGTCACAGAAATCAGCAACATCACGGAGGCTACTTTGCATGCTAGTGCTAATCACCACAAAGCTCCTAAAAATACAAGACAAGCACCACTGTAAATCTGGCATGGCATGGATCAAAACACATGTAGAGCTCGGGCTCATAAGATGCACACATCAGATGCAAGAAAAATGACAAATCATCAAGTTCTGATAACAGGCTGCAGATAACATCATATATCACTCTTGCAACGATGATTAGGGCGCCAAGATGGACTCAAATAGACATGGCAGAATGGAACGAAATGAAGCGCATCTCATGGTGAACATTTTGATATATTGCACGCACGAAACGGAGCTACGGGCATGAAGTTACAACAGGTCAAATTTATGCACATGATGTAAGAAATCGGGGACTTGGAGAAAATTTGAGGGGGAAGTCAAGCTCTAGGGTCTTCCGGATCTGGATCTGGCGGCACGGATGACGAGGTTCGCCGGCTCGCTGCAGAGAGGACGCCGGAGATGGGCGCGCGGCGCCTGGGGAGGTGCCGGCGGGAGGGGGCGCCGGATCTGGCCGGCCCCTCGCCGGATCCGGCGCGGCGGCGGCGGAGGGCGGCGCCGGCCGGCATAGCTGGTGGCGACGGGCGACGGGGTCCTGCGGAGAGGCGCCGGCGGCGGCGGGCGACCGGGCTCGGGTGGCGGGGCGAGCGGGAGCCGAGGGGCGGCGGCGCGGGACCGGGCCCTGCGTGCCGGCGGCGGGGAGAGGCGGGGGGGGGGGGGCGCGGGACAGGTGGCGCGTGCCGATTGGCCGCGGGCGGCGGCGGATTCTCGTCCGGCGGGTGCGGACATGTCCGGCGGCGAGAGGGGGGAATTTTCAGGGTTTGGACCCGGGATTTCGGGGGGAGAGGCATATTTATAGATAGAGGGAGCTAGGAGAGTCCAAATGAGGTGCGGTTTTCACCCACACGATCGTGATTGAACGACCGAGAGCATGGAGGGGGTTTTGCTGGGTTAGTGGGCTGATTTGGAGGGGTGTTGGGCTGCACAAAAGAAGGGGTTTCGGGCCACGCGGTTAATCGTGGGGGCATCAAACGACCTCCAAATGGAACGAAATTTGACGGGCGGTCTGTCGGTGCTATACCAAGGCCACTCGGCAAATCACGGCCCATTCTGAGAACATTTTTCTCCCGCTCATGAAACAAGGTCTGAGAGGGCCGACGGGCGCGAGGGAGTGTCGGATCGCGAAACGGACAACGGGGAAAAGGACTGGATGCAAGTTTTTAAAACCATGCGGATGATGCAGATGATGACATGGCAAAATGTAACACGCAAGCAAATGACATGGCAACGACGACGAATAACTGGGAGACACCCGGCGCATCGAATCCGGGGTGTTACAACACTCCTCCACTAACAAGAGATCTCGTCCCGAGATCTTAGGAGCGAGACGGGAGAGAAAAAGAAAGAGGTGAAACGAGAAACACAAGAGAGAAGATGAACAACGCAAAGCCTCCGGAAGAACTGAAAGAATCGAATGAAAAGGAACTTAGAAGGAAGGATTGAATGGAGTTATTGAGAAAATCAACAATGAAAGAATAAGCTTGTTGTGGACTTATCATAAACAACTCAAAACTTGAGGTGAAATTATACCACAACCAATGTCTGAATAGCTGAGAAGAACGAAGAAATGCAAAACTCCACTTCATAAGAATACGGAGAATTAATTGCACTTCGAGACACAAGAAGGAAAGATTCTTAAGCTCCTCCAAAGAATATTGATGAACACTTGAAGAATGAATTAAATCATGATGAACCACCGTGAAGAACTCTGGTAACAAAAGGATGATGAGATAGAATTGAAGGATGAAAGGGATAATATTAAAGCCTTGCGATGACTTGGATGGAGGTTTCGACGAGATAAGCGAGAATAGCATGGAACTCCAGAAAAAAAGATGGAATCACTTGGGATTAGAGTATATTAATCATGAACAACTCTGAAGGAAGGGATTAGATAACTTGATGGGAAAAGAATAAGAATTATGTTATGCCTACCCTTCATCAATTACATTGATGAGAATGGATTTGCATACCGCTTATTCACGTTGGAAAAGATTAAGGGGGGATATAGCGCAAAACTTGAGAAAGTCTTCATGAACCACCGGTAGGATTTGGAAAGAACGAATGAATTGATATGCTAATCAAGGAAAAATAATCTTGAACGAACCACCGTAAGAAATGAAAAAGAACGAAGAAAAGAGAATGAATCGCCGGGAGGAATTAGAAGAACAAATATGCTTGAGGGGATTTAGATGCAAAAGAACGAAGAGATCATGAGCTGGTTAAAGAACCCTTGAGCGAAGCACCGGGATAATTGGATAACGGTAGCTGAAATGTGAGTACGAAGAATTCTTCTGGAACGATGGCCTCCGGTGAACAGAAATGGAAAAACAACTCCTGACATACTCCGGATGGGTAAGAGGGAATAACTGACAAACATGATACTTTGAGAGGATAGCATGAAACTAGAACCGCGAATCTTCGAGAGAACGGGCAAGATTTAAAAGAAAAATCTTCTTCGGTCTTCAAATGACGACAAGAAACACCACCAAAAGTTGTTGAGACACTCCGGAAGAATGACAGGCAAGGAGGTTGAGCCAACAATGAAATGATTTGCAATTGATCTTCGAAAAGATCTGACTGATGAAATTCATACTTACGTCAAACTTCGAAAAGGATTTGAGGGTAACTACGGAATAATTAGAAGAGTCAGGTAAGATCCAGCGAAAATACCTGTGGGTTAGGGCTCCCACTAAAAGAAAACACCATTGAGAAAGGATTGTTGAATGAGATAGATGATGCGCCGGAACAATTGAAATATTTGAATGAGGTGATAACCTCGAATTAATTGGAACACAGACGAATCTCCTGAGATGTCTTGAGCGCTCTGGAAGGATAAGCTGGCGAGAGGCGAATGAGCAAGGGGGGACACTTAATCCAAGGAAAAGAATATGATCAACCCAAAAAAACTTGAATTGGATCCACCGGAAAAGAAAAAGAGATGAGGAATGTCCACCGAGACGAGAGTTCACCGGTTGAAATAATTGAGGGAAGACTGAAGAGGTTCCACCCGAATGAAATTGATGCTTGAAAGAGACTCTGACTCCGGGAAGAAGAGGGTGGGAGGGCAGGAAAAACAAAGGCAACTTGGAAGGGGAAAACAATGAATAGTTTGAAGAGAAAAACACCATGTGAAAGAATGCAAAGGCTTCGCACGAGTAGGATGGATACTTGATTACGGGCTCCGGTTCCGAGAAGCAGAAGGGTGGGCAGGTGGGAAAAGAAAACAACTGAGGATTGGACTTGGCAAAGATGAAGAGGCTCGAGTCAACTTGACGAGAAATGCAACGGATGAGAAGAGCTGAGAACCAACGACCGAAAAACCCACTGCATGATCCTAAAGAAAATTTGAAGGGGAAGAGAAGTAATTCAAAACACCTACGTCAAGATTCCTTACAAGAGCGACGAAGGGGCTAAGGAGTAAAAAGAATTCCTACTCTCCGATATAGCTAGACTAAAAAATAGTTTTCTTCTAGACTCAACATCGGCCAAACTACACGATCAATCAAGGGGGTGGGCTCCTAGGGTCGGTCGAGGCTCTGATACCAACTTGTCACGCCCAACATGCGACCCTATCCGAGAGGAACTCGAAGGTCCCACCAAGGATAGACCCGCATATTGAAACGCTTTTGCAAGGTGGATATCATTACATCAACATTACATCAAGATGGGGATACATACATGAGGCATACAAATGCCGCAAGAATACATCAATACAACATCCATAAGATCAACATCCGACTACGGATGAAACACAAACATAAGCTCAAACGACATCCACCCTGCTAGCCTAGGCTGCCGACCTAGAACCTATCCCCTGATCGAAGAAGAAGCAGAAGAAGAACTCCAAAACAAGTAACATCGCTCTCGCGTCATGATCATGGCATAACCTGCACCTGCAACTGTTGGTGTAGTAATCTGTGAGCCACGAGGACTCAGCAATCCCATTACCATGGGTATCAAGACTAGCAAAGCTAAATGGGTAAGGAAAGGATAAGTGGTGAGGTTGCAGCAGCGACTAAGCATGATATGGTGGCTAACATACGCAAATAAGAGCGAGAAGAGAAGCAAAGGAACGGTCGTCAACTAGTAATGATCAAGCAGTGATCCTGAACTCCTACTTACGTGAAGCAGAACCCAGAAACCGTGTTCACTTCCCGGACTCCGCCGAAAAGAGACCATCACGGCTACACACGCGGTTGATGCGTTTTAATTAAGTCAAGTGTCATGTTCTCTACAACCGGACATTAACAAATTCCCATCTGCCACATAACCGCGGGCACGGCTTTTGAAAGATAATACCCTGCAGGGGTGTCCCAACTTAGCCCATTATAAGTTCTCACAGTCAACGAAGGATATTCCTTCTCCCGGGAAGACCCGATCAGTCTCGGAATCCCGGTTACAAGACATTTCGACAATGGTAAAACAAGTCCAGCAAAGCCGCCCGATGTGTCGAGAATCCTGATAGGAGTCGCACGTACCTCGTTCTCAGGACACACCGGATAAGCTAAGCGTACAGGTACCGACGTAACCCAAGTTGCCAAGGGATGGTCCCGCAAGGTGCTCTAGTTTGGACCAACGCTTAGACAAGCACTGGCCAGGGGGGGGGGGGTTAAAAATAAAATGACCCTTGGGATGCGCGACTGCCAAGGGAAAAAGGCTAGGTGATGCAAATGTAAAACCAAGGTTGGGCCTTGCTGGAAGAGTTTTATTCAAAGCGAACTGTCAAGGGGGTCCCGTAAATCACCCAACCGTGTAAGGAACGCAAAATCCGGGAACATAATACCGGTATGACGGAAACTAGGGCGGCAAGAGTGGAACAAAACACCAGGCATAAGGCCGAGCCTTCCACCCTTTACCAACTATATAGATGCATTAATTAAATAAGAGATATTGTGATATCCCAACATAAACATAATCCAACATGGAGCAATCTTCATCTTCACCTGCAACTAGCAACGCTATAAGAGGGGCTGAGCAAAAGCGGTAATAGCCAATCAACGGTTTGCTAGGAAGGGTGACAAAGGTTAGAGGTTCATGACCATTTGGAGGCTTGAAGAGCAAGCGATAGAGCAAGCGATAGGTAGCGCAGCATAGCGATAGAACGAAGCAACTAACATAGCAATGATAGTAATGAGATCCAAGGTGACGGTCATCTTGCCTGAAATCCTGCAAGGAGGAAAAACGAGTCCATGAAGAAGATGAAGCCATGAAGACGAACCAAGCGTAGACGAATGAGTCCTCACGAACGCAACGAAACGGGAACTATCGAGAAGAAGCACACAACATGGTAAACACACAACACATAACTAGGCATGATGCACAACCAAGCATGATGCATGATAAGGCTAGATGAAGCTACTCATGGCAAGAGATGATGCATACAAGAGCAACACATCAAAGCAAGTTTAAATGAGGCCGGAAACAACATATAGCAATTCCGGTAAGTTCTCATATGCAAATTTCGAAATTAGTCCAGATCTGAATAAACCTTATATTCAAGTTGTTAAACAGCAAGTTAAGATGCACCAAGATGATCTACAGGAAAATCTAGTCAAGTTACATATAAAGTTCATTAGATTCGGAGCTACGGCCTAGAAGATATGAGCAACACAAGATAAACATGGCATTGATGCAAAATGCATCCAAACATCAAGCAATCTCCTGAAAACAAGGATGCAACATGATAATATGAAACTACATGCAAAACTAAACAAGTTTCATATGAAGAATGCTCAAAACGGAGCAACGGTGCAACACATACACTCCAAACATGATATAGCAACAATCTGTCCAAAACAGCAAGTAGGCATCTTGCAAGCAACAAAACAACATGCTACAACACCTCAACATGATAACAAAAGGCACTGACATGATTTACAGGTAAAGAATGACAAAACATGAATAATGAGATATCTCAAGAAATCACTAGAACATGCTCAAAAGGACATGGCAAAATTGCAAATAATAACAGGTTCACAGACTTGGCAGAAATTACTGGACATGGCAGAAATTACATCAGGTTGCAATGTTTAGAGCAAGCAAACTACATGCTACAGGAACATATCATGCCAAAGTTAAGCATGGAATGATTCTACTCAAAGCATATAAATAAAGTCCCTCACTGAACATGAGCCAAAAAGGCACAGAAGATATGATGGCACCCATGTAAACATAGCGAGTTTTATTAACTGTTTCAGACAAGTGAAATAACAGTTCATGGCAGAAACAACGATAAGTAGACATGTTCGTGAGCTTGAGACACTCACCACAGGGCAATTCATGGCATGACAAGGTGAGCAACAGCAAGAAGGCATAAATATGAAGCTAAGGATGGCAATAGCATGGTCATAGGGTACATGGATCACTAGCAAAACACATGGCAAAACTGAACTTAATGTTAACAGACTGACATCAACATTACTTTGCAACTTTGGAGCATGATAACAACAAGCTACATCAGGCTATAATTGCAAACAAGGGCATGGATAGATAGAGCATAACATGTATTACAAAACACCCTTACTGAACATCTCCAGATTATGCATAGAACTCATGGTAGCAGCAAGTTTACCTAGCAACAAAATATAACAGATCCAGACTTAGCATGCTTGCTAGTCACCACAGAGCTCCTAAAAATACAAGATAAGCACCACTGTAAAGATGGCATGGCATGGATCAAAAAAAATATAGAGCTCGTGCTCATAAGATGCACACATCAAATGCAACAAAAATGACAAATCATCAAGTTCTGATAACAGGCAGCAGATAACATCATATAGCACTCTTGCAACGATGATTAGGGCATCAATATGAACTCATATATACATGGCACAATGGAACAAATTGAAGATCATCTCATGATGAACATTTTGATATATTGCACGCACGAAATGGAGCTACGGGCGTGAAGTTACAGTAGGTCAAAGATATGCACATGATGTAAGAAATTGGGGACCTAGAGAAAATTCGAGGGGGGAAGTCAACCTCTAGGGTTTTCCGGATCTGGATCTAGCGGCACGGATGACGAGGTTCGCCGGCTCGCTGGAGAGAGGACGCAGGAGATGGGCGCGCGGCGGCCGGGGAGGCGCGGGGAGGTGCCGGCGGGGAGTGGGCGTCGGATCTGGCCGGCCCCTCGCCGGATCCGGCGCGGCGGCGGCGGAGGGCGGCGACGGCCGACGGAGTTGGTGGCGACGGGCGACGAGGTCCGGCGGAAAGGCGCCGGCGCGGGGCGCGGCGGGCGACCGGGCTCGGGCGGCGGGGCGAGCGGGAGCCGAGGGGCGGCGGCGCGGGACCGGGCCATGCGGGCCTACCCTGGGCCGCGCGGGCCGGCGGCGGGGAGAGGCGCGGGGGAGCCGGGCGCAGGACAGGTGGCGCGTGCCGATTAACCGCGGGCAACGGCGGATTCTCGTCCGGCGGGTGCGGACATGTCCGGCGGTGAGAGGGGGGAATTTTTAGGGTTTGGACCCGAGATTTCGGGGGGATGGGCATATTTATAGATAGAGGGGGCTAGGAGAGTCCACATGAGGTGCGGTTTTCGCACACACGATCGTGATCGAACGACCGAGAGCATGGAGGGGGTTTTGCTGGGTTAGTGGGCTGATTTGGAGGGGTGTTGGGCTGCACAAAAGAAGGGGTTTCGGGCAACACGGTTAACCGTTGGGGCATCAAACGACCTCCAAATGGAACGAAATTTGACGGGCGGTCTGTCGGTGCTATACCAAGGCCACTCGGCAAATCTCAGCCCATTCCGAGAATGTTTTTCTCCCGCTCACGAAATATGGTCTGATAGGGCCGACGGGCGCGAGGGAGAGTGTCGGATCGTGAAACGGACAACGGGGAAAAGGACTGGATGCTTGTTTTTAAAACCATGCGGATGAAATGTAGATGATGACATGGCAAAATGCAACACGCAAGCAAATGACATGGCAACGACGACGAATAACTGGGAGACACCTAGCGGATCAAATCCGGGGCGTTACACAAGACGGCACCACCGTCCCCATGCAGCTGCTAGCTCAACCAGCTGGGCAGGCACCTTCGTGGCGACGGGCGGCTTCTACACCGACCCAGCAAGCACCTGCGTGGTGGCATGCAGATCTTCATGAAGGGTCCACCACCGCGCCAGCCCAGCAGCCAGCCAACGTGGCGCAGCAATGCCTCGTCAGCTCGGACGCGCGTCGAAACCAGACGAAGCGGTGGCACCTGGGACGTACTTCCTTGCCGTCCCCGATATAGCGAGAGGGGCACGTCGGCAGCACATTAAATGGGTTTGTCCGACGGTGCCAGAGGAGAGACTCATCCACTGTAGACCTTTCCACCTCCTGTGTGCCACTGTGGCAACCCCTTTTTCCTATAAAAGGAGGCCCGAGGTGACCAGGAGGAGGATTCAGATCTTTTGGGCAAGTTGCACCCCGTAGCTAGCTCAAGAACACTGAAATACATCCACCAAAGCAGGACTAGGGTATTACGCGCCTCCGCGGCCTGAACCTGGGTAAAAGATCCGTGTGCTTCTTGTCAGACCCGCTCTTGGCACAACCCCGCGCCCACGAACCGTAGAAGGGATCCCAGTGATCCCATAGGTGTCGATTTCCCCCGACATCTTTGGCGCGCCAGGTAGGGGGCGCAGTTGTGAAAATCCGGTCTAGCGGTTACCCTAGCAGTTCTTCATCGCCATGGCCCCAAAGAAGAAGACGATCATGGTGATCGGTTCGTCCGTAGCCGGACGGCCCGTACCGGTGCGGGCGAGCAGCGGGCCGGTTGCGGACAGAACCCGAGGCGCGGCCCGCGAGCACCAACATTACTCTGGCAGCCAGAGCCTGGCGAGCGGCGTCGTTCGTGAGCGAGACTACGGGCCGCATGCCGCCAAATCTAAAGATGGAGCCGGGCTCCTTGCAGGCGGGGCGGGGCCCTCCAAGGGCGGCGCCGTGCCACCTGCGAGCTGCGCGGCGACCTTCAAGTCGCCTACGCCAGCCCCCACGACGCGCTCTTCCCAGGGTGCGCACGATGAGCAGCGCCACCATGCTGGGAACCCCGGGCGCCGCCGTGGGAAGTCCCGTGCATCATTCGCGGGACGGAGGAAGCCAACATGCCTGCCGAAGTGCTGGAGAAAATGGCGTACAGCCGTAGGGCCGTGATGGAGCTCCTTCTAACGTGGTTAGGAGTCAGAGCGCGCCACGGTCCACGCAGCTTTCGCCGCCGCCCATGCCGGCAGAAGCTCTGGCGCGCACGCAGTTGCTCCTCGACTTCCCACCCACTGCGGAAAAGCTCGACGAGTGGAGAGCCACCATCAGGAGCCTCGTCGGTGTCACCAACCAAGATGAACCGTGACCAGCGGGGCCCTCGGGCCGACGCTCTGTCGAGCCACCGCATGCCAGCAGTGGAAGTACCAGAGGTGCGGCAGCCACGATACACTCTCCTCCTCCACGCCAGCCACCGGGGGTGTCGATCCGTCGTGATGACGCATGCGATAACATTTCCGTAGCGTCGTCCGACCCACGGACCCACCGCGATCAGCGCCAAGTTCTTCAGGAGCGAGCCCATGAAGACGCTCGAACCACCATCGAGCGCCGGCGTGATACACGCCACCAGTCAGATAAGCGAGCGGGGCCTGCTATGGACCACCCAGCACCAGGGGCTCCGGTGGCCTACATTACAAGGTGGGTTGCCCAGCCTTTACCCGTGAGCTGCGGCAGTTCCAGTGGCCGTCCCACCGCACGTTCAAGTCTGATGTCGGCGAGAAGTACAACAGCAAGACCCATCCGTCGGAGTTCCTCGGCATCTACACCATCACGATGCAGGCCGCTGGAGCTCGTGATGACAAGGTGCTTGCCAATTACTTCCCGTTGGCTCTGAAACCCAATGTCATGTCTTGGTTGATGCACTTGCCGGCGGATTCCATTTCTTCTTGGTCAGACCTGTGTCATGAGTTTATTGGTGCCTTCACTGGAGGTCACAAAGCCCATGGCCAGGCAAGTGATTTGCGTATCATTCCCCAGAAGGAAGGTCAAAACTTGCGCAAGTACATACAGAGGTTTAGCCGAGTGCAATACAACATCCCAGATGTTCATCCCGCCGCCGTGATCAGCGCATTCCATCAGAATGTGCGTAACCGCAAGATGCGTGAAGAGCTGGCAATGAACAAGGTCAAGGATGTGGCCGAACTTTACATTCTGGCCGACAGATACGCCTGAGATTAAGAGGGGAGGAAGTACCCCGGCGAGGACGCCGGCGCGGAAACCGACTCTACGAACAAAGACACTGCCGCCCTGATGAAGAAGGGCCGGCGTCGCAATAGGAAATGCAAGGGCAAGGTCGTGCTTGCCGTCGAGGGATCCGGTGACACCGGCGCTGCCAAGAAGGCCAAGGCAGATGACCCCGACAAGGAGATTGCTGGGTGCGCCGCCTGCCGGGCCCTGGCGGCTGCCGACAAGCCAGGAAGCTCCGACAAGCAGTATTGCAAGATCCACCGCACCAAGGGCGATGACCTCCAAAACTGGCGACAACTTGAGCTGCTTGCTGAAAAGCAAAAAGCCGAGTATGAGAGGCGGGACAAGGAGAAGGGTCAGGATGGTGCCGAAGGGTCCGGCAAGAAGCGTGGCGGCCAAGGAGGCCGCCGCGGCAAGGATAACCAGCAAAAGGGGCCCGCTCGGGGCCGCGACAAGAAGCAGGAAGACGATGATCATGACGAGGACGACGAGTCCGACGAACATGAGTTCCAGAAAGCTACGGAGGCTATATGCGTCGATGGTGGCTCCTCGTTGCATACTTCTCACCGCCGGCTCAAGTAGTGGGCGCGTGAGATCACAGCAGCGGAGCCGGTGTTCGACGCTCAGAAGCCGCTGAAGTGGTCCAGCACGCCTATCATCTTTGACGCTAAGGACCACCCTGATCGCACAACTGCAGTTGGGTGTTTGCCATTGTTGGTTTCACCAACGATACGCAACCTCAAGGTGAACAGGATCCTGGTTGACGGCGGGGCCGGTCTGAACTTGATCTCACCCGTTGTGATCAAAAGGCTGCAAATTCCTGATGGAGACCTCGAGGAGACAGGCATGTTTCAAGGGGTCAACCCGGGAAGGAGTCAGCCAAAGGGCAAGGTCACTCTGCCTGTGACGTTTGGAGGAGAGCTGAACTACAGGATAGAGAGGATTGTCTTCGATGTAGCCGAGATCCCCTTGCCTTACAACGGGATCCTCAGCCTCCCGGCACTAGCTAAGTTCATGGCGGCATCACATTACGCCTACAACACGCTGAAGATGCCTGGGCCGATGACCATCATCACCGTTCCCTGCGATAAGAAGGATGCCCTGATCTGTGCCGACCTACTCTACTGGGAAGCAGTTGCAGCAACTACCACCAAGGCACTTGCTCCTGCCGCTGAAGCCCCGGGAGGGAAGAAGAAGACCGGCAAGACCTCTCGCACCCACTCCGTCCAGGGCACCTCTTTGGAGTGTTGTGCTACCGTCGAGGACGTGCCAGAGAGCTCCACCGGCAAGAGCAAAAAATCTAGAGCTGTGCCGCAAGAGACCAAGAAGGTGTCCGTCAAGGAGGATGGCACGGGAGGGGCTTTCACCATAAGTTCCACCCTCGACAGCAAATAGGAAAGCACGCTCATCACTTTCCTGCGGGCGAATGTCGATGTGTTTGCATGGCAAGCATCCGACATCCCCGGCGTTCCCAGGGAAGTGATTGAGCACCATCTTGCTGTCTACCCCCATGCGCGACCCGTCAAGCAGAAGGTCAGGAAGCAAGCGTTGGAATGGCAAGAGTTCATCACAGAGGAGATTAGGAAGTTGGAGGCGGCAGACTTGGTGAGAGGAGTGCTCCATCCGACGTGGTTGGCCAATCCGGTGGTGGTGCGCAAGGCAAATGGGAAGTGGAGGCTGTGTATTGATTACACGGATATCAATAAGGCTTGTCCTAAAGACCCCTTCCCGTTGCCGCGCATCAACCAGATTGTTGACTCCACGGCCAGGTGTGATTTGTTGTCATTCCTTGACACCTACTCGAGCTACCACCAGATCTTCATGACAAGGGAAGACGAAGAGAAGATAGCATTCATCACCCCATGTGGTACGTATTGCTTTTTACGGATGCCTTTCGGGTTGAAGAGTGCCGGCTCAATGTTTGCAAGGGCGGTCTTAATTGGTTTTGAGCCCCAGCTGCATAGAAATATGGAAGCTTATATGGAAGACATAGTGGTTAAAACCAAGGACAAGATAACACTTGTACAAGACTTAGAAGAGACGTTTGTAAACCTGTGCAAGATCAACCTCAAGTTGAACCCTGAGAAGTGTGTCTTTGGCGTTCCGTCAGGCAAACTTCTCGGGTTCTTTGTGTCACAGCGTGGGATTGAGGCAAACCCGGACAAGATCTAGGCTATCAAGCAAATTGAGGCGCCCAAGTGGATCAAGGATGTGCGTCGGCTCACTGGCTGCGTCGCCGCCATGAGCAGATTCATCTCCAAGTCTGCCAAGCGCGCCCTTCCCTTTTTCAAAATCTTGAAAAAGGCGGGACCAATGGAATGGACCCTAGAGGCAGAGGCAGCGCTACAGGCTTTGAAGAAGTACCTCTCCGCTACACCGATACTAGTTGCGCCTAAACCACAAGAGCCATTGCTGCTGTACCTAGCAGCCAGGAATGAAGTGGTTAGCGCCGCACTAGTGGCACAGAGGGAGGTCGACGAAGAGGCAGTGGCAACGATAGGATTGGCGGATGGCGAGCCAGGCCCCCCCGGCAGGGCCTGGTGCCGGCAAGGCAAGGCCCCCGGCAGAGCCTGAAGCCATCAGGACGGGGCCCGCGCAACCAAATGAAGTGGTACAGAAGAAGAAAATGATGCAGCACCCGGTTTACTTCGTCAGCTCCCTCTTGCAGGGGGCTAGGTCGAGGTACCCGGTGTGCCGAAATTGCTCTTCGGTCTCCTTATGGCCTCGAGGAAGCTGCGTCATTACTTCCAAGCTCACGAAATCACCGTCGTCACCCACCTCCCGTTGCAACAGATATTGCATAACCCAGATGCAACCGGAAGGATTGTGGAGTGGGCCTTGGAACTGTCGAGCTTTGGTTTGAAATTTGAAAGCACTTCGACAATCCAGAGCAGAGTCCTGGCGGAGTTCATTGCAGAATGGACCTCAACGCCCAACGAAGAGATCCAGGAGACCGCTCTCCCCGGCAAGGAAACAAGTCACAACTGGGTCATGTACTTTGACGGGGCCTTTTCGCTGCAAGGCGCCGGTGCTGGTGTGCTGCTTGTCGCACCCACCAGAGAGCACCTCAAGTATGTAATCTAGATGCACTTTCCTCGGGAGATGTCCACAAACAACACTGCTGAATATGAGGGATTGCTTGCCGGTCTCAGGATCGCGGTAGACCTCGGGATTAAGAAGCTCATCGTCAGGGGTGACTCACAGCTTGTCATCAGGCAATTCAACAAAGATTATCAGAGCCTGTTGATGGGGGCCTACGTACATGAGGTGAGGAAACTTGAAGAGCGCTTTGACGGTATACAAGCGGAGCACGTTCTCTGAGTGGAGAACGACATCGCCGATTACCTGTCGAAGCGCGCTGCGTTCAAGCTACCTGTGGAACGAGGTACTTTTGTGCTTCGGTTGACTCAGCCATCAGTTGAACCATCAAAAGAGCAGAACAAGCAGAGGAAATCAGGCCCCAGCAAGTACTTTCCCGCCAAGCCCCCTGGGGCCGCCGGCAAGGATGTTGCCGTGGGTACTCAGCCTGCCGAGGGGCAACTGACTCCGGCAGGGCGCCAAGCCCTGGTGAGGGAGTCCTGGATTAAGGGGTCCTCGGACAGCCGGACTATATACTTTGGCCGGACTGTTGGACTATGAAGATACAAGATTGAAGACTTCGTCCCGTGTCCGGATGGGACTCTCCTTTGCGTGGAAGGCAAGCTTGGCAGTTCGGATATGTAGATCTCCTTCTCTATAACTGACTCTGTGTAACCCTAGCCCCCTCCGATGTCTATATAAATCGGAGGGTTTAGTCCGTAGGACAAGAACAATCCTAATCATAGGCTAGCTCCTAGGGTTTAGCCTCTACGATCTCATGGTAGATCAACTCTTGTAATAATCATATCATCAAGATCAATCAAGCAGGAAGTAGGGTATTACCTCCATCGAGAGGGCTCGAACCTGGTTAAACATTGTGTCCCCCGCCTCCTGTTACCATTAGCCTTAGACGCACAGTTCGGGACCCCCTACCCGAGATCCGCCGGTTTTGACACCGACATTGGTGCTTTCATTGAGAGTTCCACTGTGTCGTCGCTGCAAGGCTTGATGGCTCCTTCAAT
Source organism: Triticum aestivum (assembly GCF_018294505.1). Classification (NCBI taxonomy): domain Eukaryota; kingdom Viridiplantae; phylum Streptophyta; class Magnoliopsida; order Poales; family Poaceae; genus Triticum; species Triticum aestivum. The sequence goes on along the minus strand of NC_057799.1, from coordinate 616,671,133 downwards.
CATCTGCAATGGTGCGATCCAGGGTGAGGTTTTCCTCCCCGGACAGATCTTCGTATTCGGTGGCTTCGCACTATGGGCCAATTCGCTTGGTCATCTGGAATAGATCGATAGCTACGCCCTGGCGATCAGGTCAGGTTTGGAAGCTTGAACTATACTGGCGACATCCGCGGAGACTTGATCTTCAACGGATTCGAGCCCATGGCAGGTGCGCTGAATAGTCATCATGAGCATGACTTAGATCTCCCATCGGACGTTGTTCAGGAGATCACACCTGCGATTGCCCCGGCTATTAATCTAGAGCATATCGTGCTACCCGAGGACGGGTGGATGGACCCCGCCACGGAGGCCGCACACTCATCGGCGCTAGAGCCGAACACAGATCTTACTTCCAACGAGGCCTGTGTCATCGGACCTTCGGACTCGTCTCCGGCCATAGGCACTGAACCGCGTGCATCCGTGCCTATAGAATCTGATTGGGCACCGATTGGAGTTCACCCCCGCGGATATTTTTCAGTACTCGTCCTGGGGCGACGTGCTATATTCATTGAAATCTCTCTCCCTGTTAGGAGACTCGCGGCCGAACTATGTCCGGCTCGAGTGGGAAGCGGACGACGAAGAAATTTGCTCCCCACCCACCACCCACTTAATAGCCACTGCCGATGACGTACCCGACATGCTTGACTTCGACTCCGAAGACATCGACGGTATGGACGACAATGCCGGAAAAGAACAGGAACCACCGCCCACAGGGCGCTGGACAGCCACCTCATCATACGACATATATATGGTGGACTCACCCAAAGAAGGCAATGGCGATGAGGCAACGGAGGATAATCCCCTTGAGAAGCAATCCAAGCACCGGCGTCACAGGCGCCGCTCTAAGCCCCGCCATATAAAAAATAGTGATACCGGCACAGGAGACGATAACGCTCCGGATGGTGCCGAAGACGAAAACAACCCCGCTCAGCCAGACATCGAGCAGGCCGAACGGGAGGATGGGCAAGATAGCCCCGACGAACAGGCAACAGACGAAGACTTGGAGGACGACAATTACATGCCCCTCTTCGAGGACGAGGTGAGCCTCGGCAACAACGAATTCATCGTGCCTGAGGATCCCGTCGAGCAGGAGTGCTTCAAGCGCCGGCTTATAGCCACTGCAAAAAGCCTGAAGAAAAAGCAGCAGCAGCTTCAAGCTGATCAAGATCTGCTAACTGATAGATGGACTGAGGTCCTGGCAGCCAAGGAATATGATTCGAGCGCCCAACAAAAAGTTACCCAAAGCGCAAGTTGTTACCTCAATTTGAGGAGGAGACACTAGAGCATATCAGCCCAAACACCATCCCGCACCCCGTCGCCAGTCAAATAAAAACACGAAGGCCCGGGGCTACACGCAGGACCTGCGAGATGTGTTGGAAAACAAAGCAGGGCAGTCAAGATCGATCTACGGATCACGGGGGCGCGCCCCAACGCATGGCGACGACCACCACTGTCAGGACCTCGATTCAAGTCACATCGATCTAGCCGGTAACACCTCATATCACTTTGTGGCCTAACGCACGGTATTCCCACGGGTGTCGCCTTACCATGGCCCGGGACCATTTGCGCCTTTTGGCTCACGTATATGATAGTGTCGCTAGCATCCATATGACAGAGAACCCGGGCCGACATGACTAGTCGTGAACCCAAAGTGGCACTAACTTACGGGGACAGGCATACATAAATCAACATCGAGCATGTCGGTCAGCAGCGTGCGAATCCGGGCTGTAGCTCTGGGCTAACAGGACTCCGGAACCCGGGCTGTAGCAGGCTAGACAGGACTCCGGATGTCACCGCGTGACATTTCCCCAAAGGGACAGACACAGGAACGAAGTGAATCACATGCCGGCCAGTCAAGTGTTCCGGAGCAGTAGTGCTGGGCTAGCAGGACTCCGGTGAACCGGGCTGTAGCGGACTACTATGGCTCATGGAAGCACAAGACTACATTTCCCCATAAGAGAGGCTACCAAGGATAAACAACTAGGTTGTCGGATCCCACACATACCAAGCATTTCAATCATACACACAATATGCTCGATATGTGCAAATACAACATGGCATCACAACAAGACTCTACGACTCAGAGTATTTATTCATTAGGCTCCGAAGAGCCAGATATTACAAACATGGGTCTCATGTCCCAACATTCAGAGCATACAAGCAACAAGCACATGCGGATGCTTAACATGTCTGAGTACAGACATCTACAAAAGAAAAAGGCTGCGAAGCCTGACTATCTACAAGACCCTGCCGAGGGCACAAGATCGTAGCTGAGGTATCAAGCTAAACGTCGAAGTCCGCACGGAACTACTAGCGAGACTGACGTTTCTCTGCAAAACATAAAATAAGCAAACGTGAGTACAAATGTACCCAGCAAGACTTACATCAGAACTATCTACATATGCATCGGTATCAACAAAGGGGGTGGTGGAGTTTAACTGCAGCAAGCCAGCTTTGACTCGGTGGCTATCCTGAACTACGACTGCAAGCAACTCTTTTGAGGTGGCGCACACGAGTCCACATATTCACCATATCAATACACCACTATGGATCCGCTCCCGTCTCCCTACGAGAACGCCATCCATAGCACTCACGCTTATCTTGCCCATTTTAGAGTATCCACTTTCACTTGTCTATGAACTGTTATAGGCAACCCAGAAGTCCTTTACCGCGGACACGGCTATTCGAATAGATCATATTAACCCTGCAGGGGTGTACTTCGTCACACACGCTCTCGCCACTTACCACCATGTACACGTCGTGTACCGCGGCAACCTTCAAGCGGAAGCCTGGCGAGGGAGTCGGCCACGACCTGACTAACCACACAAGTATCTCGTCCAGGTTTATTGCCTATTCAGGTTCCATCCGCAAATGGATCCGGCCGGGGTGTCGCTCACGGCCCCAAACGATGTGTGCAGGGTTCCCAAGCCCACCTCGACGGATGGATCTACGCTTGGTACACCGTGCCACGGTGCCTAGTCTGTCCCAAGCCCACCTGTACCGGGCACCACTTGGTAGACTACTAACACAACCTACGAACACCAGAAACTAGTTGCAACTCCTGGACAGAGATCAAGTTGATTAATAAGTCGAGAGGGGCACTTAAGCATTCCAATGTGTGGTAGTAACTGTACATGGATCACAAACACAGAACTCAGTTCCTGAGGACGGCTGCAATGAGACAACCCACCATGTACTCCTACATGGCCTCTCACCGCTACCTTAACCAAATCGTGTTCACACACTTAGCTCACACACAGTAGGACATGTTCATCACCATTCCAACTCATCCCCGATGAGTCAGACTCGACTCAACTCTAAGCAGTAGCAGGCATGACAATCAAGCATGAAGGAGTAGGCACATCAGGGCTCAAACAACTCCTACTCATGCTAGTGGGTTTCATCTATTTACTGTGGCAATGACAGGTCATGCAGAGAATAAGGGGTTCAACTACCATAGCAAGTAACAGATGAATCGTTGTTGTCCTAATGCAGTAAAAGAGAGCAGGAGCGAGAGAGTGGGTTTGTATCGGAATGGACAAGGGGGTTTTGCTTGCCTGGCACTTCTGAAGATAGCATTGAGTCTTCATTAGTGTCAACGATCACAACGCCGGAACATTACCGAGAGGGAACAAATACCGGGAACAGAGAAGAAATACAATCAATGCAATGCGCAATATGACGCATGATCATGACATGGCAATATGAATGTGTTTTGGGCTAATGCAAGCTAGAACAGATTGAGATGAGTCCATTTGAACCAAAGATTCAAATGCAAACCCATTTTATAGAGTCATATAAGTGCATTATATTGTTTCATCTAAACAGCAAGGTTAGGTTGCTCTAACATGCATGAAAATGGTACAGATGGAAAGATTGGATTTTTCTGATCATTTTTCATATATAATTTATCTTATTTGGAGTTATAGATAATTCTCTATGAATTTTAGAAGTTTTGGGCATTTTCTGGAATTTCCTATATAAGAATAAATCTAGAAAAAGGTTAATTGCATCAGCATGACGTCGTGGTGATGTCAGCAGGTCAATAGCGGTTGGTCCAGGTCAAACCTGACCAGTGGGGTCCGCATGACAGTGACACAGGGCTAATCCCGGTCAAACCCATCATTGACTCGGGTTTGACCAGTGGTTGGGCCCACTGTCAATGCCTATTAGGTGGTGCTTAGCTGGTAGCGGTTAGCACTAATGACGTCCACGTCGGCACGCCAGAGTTTGACCGGCGACGACCATCCAATACGGCGGAGGCGCGCCGAATCGCGCTGCGGTTGTCGGCTGAGCATGCGGCTTGGTCCTACGGCGAGCTGGAGGTGTGCCGCATCTAGTGGTGCAGGCGGTTGGGTGCAGGGAGGCCGGAAATGCCGCCGGCGAGCTTGACAGCGGCGGCCGGAGTTCGGACACGCACGGGTTTGATGTTCCAGTGCGCGGCAGGACCAGCTGGTGGTCATGATCGTCTCCTAGGAGCAACCCTAGCAGGATGACGCCCCCAGGCGTAGGCTACGGCATCGGTAGCCATGACGGCGATGAAGCACGGCGCCGGCGGGCTTCGGAGCTCATGGGGACGACGTCTACGGCGAGGAATAGACCACGGGGTCAGGGGAAACGGTGGTAGAGCTCACCGCGGTTCTGACGAGCAAGCTAGCTAGGCCGGGGAAGCACGGACGGCGGCGAATCGACGATGAAGTTGCCGGCGGCCGAATATTGAAGATGAGCTCGGGGACGGTGCTGCGGGGCTTCCGACAGGGAGTGGCTCGGTGAAGGGGTCGCGGACGACGTCGAAGAGCTCGGGGATGCATCGGAGAGGCGAGGGGGTGGCTCTGGCTATGGGTACGGCGATCGGCGGCGACGGGCTCTGCTCAGTGGTGCTCGGGAGAGAGGGTAGGAGAGGGAGAGACACGGGAGAGAGTGAGAGCAGTCCAGGGGGGTGCGTGGCGACGAGGGAGAGATCCAAGGCGAGCAGGCAAGTAGGAGGTGCCCGGCGCGTGCACGCGCGGGTCGGACACACGCCCTCCTGCCTACTGGCAGGGGGTTGAAGACGGTGGCGGCTGCGGTGGGCTGGCTCTGGTGGGCTGGGCCAGCTCCTGGGCCAGCCAGGTGGCTACAGTAGCAGGCCACAGGTGGGTGCAGGTAAGTCCTCGCTTTTTTTTATCTCTTTTAATTCCTGTTTTCTATTTTTTTATTTTGTTCTGGGCTTTATTAAAAATGCCAGGGCATTTCCAAAAATCATGAAACTAATCATGGATACTGTTTAGAATATATCCAACAGTAAACATTTTAGTCTATGATTATTTGAGCATTTAATATATTTAATAGCATTTAAATGCCCAAATGCAAATACTATATGATTTAATTCAGAGCCCAAATATGTCATGGAAAAATGTGCAGCACCTCTGGTTATTGTTTCCAGCATTTTCCAGAAATGATGAACGTCCCGAGATTCAAGCGTAGGGTAAGAGGAAAAGGGGACACAAAAGCCAACACAATCTTCTCGATCCAATACCCTCATCGAAGATGTTGACTCATTGCTTCAAATTGATCTTGTCATCTTTGCTTTCAAGATCTTCATCCAACTATGACGACGGAAGAGAGGGAAACTCTACAGGATTCGATCTTCACAAAGGTTGGCAACTCACGATCAACTCATGGAGTGAGACATTGAAACATCTCTTGAGCTGACACACAAAACACACATCTGGAACGAGGAAAGGTAGCAATGACGAAGGTTCAATTTGGTAGGCAAAAACTCCACGCTTGGGTAGGATGGTGCATGGTTTCAAAGTAGCGAGGAGATAGTTGCCACGATTCCATAACGGGGCACCTTAGGGAAGGTGGCTCGTAGGAATATCCCTTAAGTGGCAAAAGAACTACTTTTGATTCAGAGATCATTGAAACTCTTCATACCAGCGTAAGACAATTTACAAATGATCGTTTGAAAGAATTCAAAAGAATGGCACACTCAATTTGGAAAGGAAACTATGGTTATAGAACAACTTGGCAAATGGAAGGCACATTCCAGTTGATACCAAGGATATAACCTAGTGACTGAGCATGCTTTCAAGAACTTGAGCATTTCCATATTCATCAAGGTTTTACCAACATCCGTGCCGAGGATCCTGGCAACACATCATACTACCATGATGAACGGTGATGGAGGATGCAGATGCAAAGGAAGACAGCGCTTTCTCAGATTTCACCTTAGCGAGGCCAAGGAAACAAAATCTGGATGATCGACCGAGAGACATTTAGCACTCCGCTTCTAATGTTCTCCTTGATGTACCAGCTTAACTCAATATCATTCGGTATCTGGAACATCAAATAAAGGTCTGACTTCGGGGGCACAAACATCCATAAGGATCAACTCTTAGTATAGATCATACAAAAACCTCATGGAGAAAATGGTCAAATTGCTTAATCAAGAAGCTACTATAATAGATCTTCCGGCTAGGTGTGTCGGCCAACATCAACCTTGCCGGGACCTACATCATAGATCTTGGAAAGTTCCAACCATCATATCTGCCTGAGATTCAGATCCGGTTGGTAACGGAATATTTCAGACAACACGTCTGGAAAAGAAAGTTTGCAACACAAATCGACGAGATGATGTTGCGAGATTCTCGGGAATGAACTACGATAGCAAGCTCTAAAACACGAGCTGGTTCTGCTACATACATGAGAACACGCTGTCCAAGACAAGCATGACCACGTAGTAGTCTTACAACAAAACACTACCGGGTTCTGATTGGGAGCCATCAACGAGGATATCGAAGTCCTTACATAAGGCATGCTTCTTAAGAAGGAACTTCTTCTCCTCGAACAAATCAATCAGTGGCTTGGTGTGCTAGGAACACATATAGCATGAAGGTTGCAAGTCTCCAGACCACAGAATACTTCGCACATATGCATGACTGACTTGGGATGATTCCAAAGGAAGCAAACACAAGCTTTCTCGAGTTCACGGCGGCAACTTGCATCGATTGCACATAGACCAGAGGAAGTCACTTCTTCCATCCAAACATATCCTTCATCGGGTACCACGAAGAAAATGCTAGCACAAGTTTCCAACACTAACTTAATGTTCAACACGAGTCATGGAGAAGATAAGAATGCTGCCGATGGGCTCAGCAACAATTTATCAAAATTCCAATGGAGATGGAATTCCACAACTATGTGGACAAGGTTATAGCATTGGTCAGACCCAAAGAATATAATGGTGTATGCTCGAGGAAACCACCACGAGTAAGACAACATTACGAATATCGTTGGCTCTGATTAGATTTAAGGATAGCCCACACTCAAATCAAAGTTTGGACAAGACAATAGATCCAACAATTGATCACGAGGATCAATCAATGAAGATATCATGTTTCTTCAACACACTCACAAAAAGATATCCCTTAAAATGAACTAAGCCAGGCAAGCTTTTATCTTCCAACTCTCCAAGTTGCTGTTTGGCTTAACCAACTAGCTCAGGGGTATCCAACACAGATTCTTGGAGAAGGGGTGGTTTATAAGAAAACCAACTTGATCACGAGCTCAATATAACAGTCAGGGGATAACCTAGTAACACTTCCGAGAAGATATTCGGAAAATCACGAACCACCGGTACGTTACTAAGCTCGAGATCAATCTTGCTTTTCAGGGCAAGACGATGTGATCAAGAGAGTAAGGGTTTGATAAAATCCTAACTCATTGATCGAAGAGTGCACCAGAAATAAGGACTAGGTAGCACGATCAATCTTAGGATGATGATTTAATAACCAGCACACTAAGAATGAGAGTGTTGTCCATTAACTACCAAGCAACGGAGTTGCTAGGAGTATTGATTTCACACATCACAGTACACTTGTCGGCATTCCGGTTGTGACAACACGGGACCGAGGAATGAATAATGATGGCGAGAAGTATCACTGCGTCAAGAATTCATAAGAGGTGGTGCAATTCTCATGACACTCTTGACATAAAGATGGTAACGCTCCAAGGTAGAGCAGAGCAAAAGCTGGATTGGCATTTTGGTCTGCGGAATACAATTGCTTTGACCCAATCCTAGATATGGACGAGGTTCTGGAGTTTGTTTCTCCTAGTCATTCTGAAATACGACGGCTTGACGGACCACAAGGATAGTACGCATCGATAACACGGATGTACAACTAGTCCTGACTATCAATTGATAGACAGAGGTCAGAATACAACTAAAGAGAGACAACTCGAAGGGGCATATATCTTTCTGAGATGTGGATGCATAGATTAGTATGTTGAGCAAAGCTCAATATTTCTTCCGGATAACCCATGCAGAAAGGTAGAACTGGTAGATTCACAATGTAGAATGGAGAACTCATCGAGAGCACTCTTGTTGTGATCTTTTGGTTCAACGAGGAACTTCTACCAAGGATGGTTCATGGTATTTGGAAGAATGGTATACCACGGACCTCGAGGACTATCACAAAGGTTACTAATATCCTAAAGGTACGAGCAACACTATCAACATGAGGTAAGTAGAGTGAATCTTGGGTCAAGACCCCAGAAATAGAGAGCCTACTAACTAAATGGCATCACGGGATGCTTTCGAGAATAATGGCCAGAATCATCACACCAGGAATACAAAGCATTGCTAGATTACTAGGTGACTCCCTAAGACACCTAGGGTCATAATAATAGCTCCAACATATATGTCGAGGCAATAGAGTACCTCAACTCACCGATTAGTGTGGTTGAACTGGCCCAAAGCGACATATTTGCAAATGCATCAGACTATTTAGAAACCTGGGATGACTCGGACAGCATAACGGCTGTAAATGCTCAAAAAGGATTTGAGACATTCACAAGGATTTGCATAGTCACTTAACAACATCATATCAAGGTTCTGAGATGAACTGTCAACACATGGAAGTAGTAGAAACTGAACTGAGGCTTCAGACCAACAATCCTACGAGTCTACAGATTAGTAACACGTGATCCTGATAGAAAGATGAGAAGCCTAGTTCTTAATCCCTGTAGAAGAGAAGAGGATGACTCAGATCAGAAGGCTATAAGGTAAAGGAGTAAAAAGAGCCTTACGTTCCCATCCACAATCAATTCCCTTATATAACTAAAGCATTTCTAGACTCAACTTCGACCAGTTTGGCTTGGTAATCCTACAGGCAGTCAGGCTCTGATACCAAAGCTGTCAGGACCCCGATTCCAAGTCACATCGATCTAGCCGTAACACCTCATATCACTTTGTGGCCTCACGCACGGTATTCCCACGGGTGTCGCCTTACCATGGCCCGGGACCGTTTGCGCCTTTTGGCTCACGTATATGATAGTGTCGCTAGCATCCATATGACAGAGAACCCGGGCCGACATGACTAGTCGTGAACCCAAAGTGGCACTAACTTACGGGGACAGGCATACATGAATCAACACCGAGCATGTCGGTCAGCAGCGTGCGAATCCGGGCTGTAGCACTGGGCTAACAGGACTCCGGGAACCCGGGCTGTAGCAGGCTAGGCAGGACTCCGGATGTCACCGCGTGACATTTCCCCGAAGGGACAGACACAGGAACGAAGTGAATCACATGCCGGCCAGTCAAGTGTTCCGGAGCAGTAGTGCTGGGCTAGCAGGACTCCGGTGAACCGGGCTGTAGCGGACTACTATGGCTCATGGAAGCACAAGACTACATTTCCCCATAAGAGAGGCTACCAAGGATAAACAACTAGGTTGTCGGATCCCACACATACCAAGCATTTCAATCATACACACAATATGCTCGATATGTGCAAATACAACATGGCATCACAACAAGACTCTACGACTCAGAGTATTTATTCATTAGGCTCCGAAGAGCCAGATATTACAAACATGGGTCTCATGACCCAACATTCAGAGCATACAAGCAACAAGCACATGCGGAAGCTTAACATGTCTGAGTACAGACATCTACAAAGAAAAAGGCTGCGAAGCCTGACTATCTACAAGACCCTGCCGAGGGCACAAGATCGTAGCTGAGGTATCAAGCTAAACGTCGAAGTCCGCACGGAACTACTAGCGAGACTGACGTCTCTCTGCAAAACATAAAATAAGCAAACGTGAGTACAAATGTACCCAGCAAGACTTACATCAGAACTATCTACATATGCATCGGTATCAACAAAGGGGGTGGTGGAGTTTAACTGCAGCAAGCCAGCTTTGACTCGGTGGCTATCCTGAACTACGACTGCAAGCAACTCTTTTGAGGTGGCGCACACGAGTCCACATATTCACCATATCAATACACCACTGTGGATCCGCTCCCGTCTCCCTACGAGAACGCCATCCATAGCACTCTTGCTTATCTTGCGCATTTTAGAGTATCCACTTTCACTTGTCTATGAACTGTTATAGGCAACCCAGAAGTCCTTTACCGCGGACACGACTATTCGAATAGATCATATTAACCCTGCAGGGGTGTACTTCGTTACACACGCTCTCGCCACTTACCACCATGTACACATCGTGTACCTCGGCAACCTTCAAGCGGAAGCCTGGCGAGGGAGTCGGCCACGACCTGACTAACCACACAAGTCTCTCGTCCAGGTTTATCGCCTATTCGGGTTCCATCCGCAAGGAGATCCGGCCGGGGTGTCGCTCACGGCCCCAAACGATGTGTGCAGGGTTCCCAAGCCCACCTCGACGGATGGATCTACGCTTGGTACACCGTGCCACGGTGCCTAGTCTGTCCCAAGCCCACCTGTACCGGGTACCACTTGGTAGACTACTAACACAACCTACAAACACCAGAAACTAGTTGCAACTCCTGGACAGAGATCAAGTTGATTAATAAGTCGAGAGGGGCACTTAAGCATTCCAATGTGTTTTAGTAACTGTTCATGGATCACAAACACAGAACTCAGTTCCTGAGGACGGCTGCAATGAGACAACCCACCATGTACTCCTACATGGCCTCTCACCGCTACCTTTACCAAATCGTGTTCACACACAGTAGGACATGTTCATCACCATTACAACTCATCCCCGATGAATCAGACTCGACTCAACTCTAAGCAGTAGCAGGCATGACAATCAAGCATGAATGAGTAGGCACATCAGGGCTCAAACAACTCCTACTCATGCTAGTGGGTTTCATCTATTTACTGTGGCAATGACAGGTCATGCAGAGAATAAGGGGTTCAACTACCGCAGCAAGTAACAGATGAATCGTTGTTGTCCTAATGCAGTAAAAGAGAGCAGGAGCGAGAGAGTGGGTTTGTATCGGAATGGACAAGGAGGTTTTGCTTGCCTGGCACTTCTAAAGATAGCATTGAGTCTTCATTAGTGTCAACGATCACAACGCCGGAACATCGTCTACCGAGAGCGAACAAATACCGGCAACAGAGAAGAAATACAATCAATGCAATGCGCAATATGATGCATGATCATAACATGGCAATATGAATGTGTTTTGGCCTAATGCAAGCTAGAACAGATTGAGATGAGTCCATTTGAACCAAAGATTCAAATGCAAACCCATTTTATAGAGTCATATAAGTGCATTATCCTGTTTCATCTAAACAGCAAGGTTAGGTTGCTCTAACATGCATGAAAATGGTACAGATGGAAAGATTGGATTTTTCTAATCATTTTTCATATATAATTTATCTTATTTGGAGTTACAGATAATTTTCTATGAATTTTAGAAGTTTTGGGCATTTTCTGGAATTTCCTATATAAGAATAAATCTAGAAAAAGGTTAATTGCGTCAGCATGACGTCGTGGTGATGTCAGCAGGTCAACAGCGGCTGGTCCAGGTCAAACCTGACCAGTGGGGTCCACATGTCAGTGACACAGGGCTAATCCCGGTCAAACCCATCATTGACTTGGATTTGACCAGTGGTTGGGCCCACTATCAGTGCCTATTAGGGGGTGCTTAGCTGGTAGCGGTTAGCACTAATAACATCCACGTCGGCACGCTGGAGTTTGACCGGTGATGACCATCCAACGCGGCGGAGGCGCGCCGGAATCACGCTGCGGTTGTCGGCTGAGCATGCGGCTTGGTCCTACGGCGAGCTGGAGGTGTCCCGCATCTAGTGGTGCAGGCGGTTGGGTGCAGGGAGGCCGGAAACGCCGCCGGCGAGCTTGACAGCGGCGGCCGAAGTCCGGACACGCACGGGTTTGATGTTCCGGTGCGCGGCAGGACCAGCTGGTGGTCGGGATCGTCTCCTAGGAGCAACCCGAGCAGGATGACGCGCCCAGGCGCAGGCTACGGCATCGGTAGCCATGACGGCGATGAAGCACAGCGCCGAGGGGCTTCGGAGCTCATGGGGACGACGTCTACAACGAGGGATAGACCACGGGGTCAGGGGGAAACGGTGGTAGAGCTCACCGCGGTTATGACGAGCAAGCTAGCTAGGTCGGGGAAGCACGGACGGCGGCGAATCGACGATGAAGTTGCCGGCGGCCAAATATTGAAGATGAGCTCGGGGACGGCGCTGCGGAGCTTCCGGCGGGGCGTGGCTCGGTGAAGGGGTCGCGGACGACAACGAAGAGCTCGGGGATGCATCGGAGAGGCGAGGGGGTGGCTCTGGCTATGGGTACGGCGATCGGCGGCGAAGGGCTCCGCTCGGTGGTGCTCGGGAGAGAGGGCAGGAGAGGGAGAGACATGGGAGAGAGTGAGAGCGGTCCAGGGGGGTGCGTGGCGACGAGGGAGAGATCCAGGGCGAGCACGCAAGCAGGAGGTGGCCGGCGCGTGCACGCGCGGGTCGGGCACACGCCCTCCTGCCTACTGGCAGGAGGTTGAAGACGGTGGCGGCTGCGGTGGGCTGGCTCTGGTGGGCTGTGCCAGCTCCTGGGCCAGCCAGGTGGCTACAGTAGCAGGCCACAGGTGGGTGCAGGTAAGTCCTCGCTTTTTTTATCTCTTTTAATTCCTGTTTTCTATTTTGTTATTTTGTTCTGGGCTTTATTAAAAATGCCAGGGCATTTCCAAAAATCATGAAACTAATCATGGCTACTGTTTAGAATATATCCAACAGTAAACATTTTAGTCTATGATTATTTGAGCATTTAAAATATTTAATAGCATTTAAATGCCCAAATGCAAATACTATATGATTTAATTCAGAGCCCAAATATGTCATGGAAAAATGTGCAGCACCTCTGGCTATTGTTTCCAGCATTTTTCAGAAATGATGAACATTTTTATAAGCCATTTGGAAACACTGAGAATATTTTAGTTGAACCTAGTGAATTCCTTTGATGCTAGGGTTTAGGCAATCCCCATTTCAATTTTCTATAAAAATTCAAACATGATGCACACATGAAGCTAGCCTAGTGCAATACGAGAAGCTAGGGATGTGACAACCACGCCGGATACACCAAATATAATTCCGGCCGGGCCGAATACAACCGACCAGACTCACTTGAACTGTGTCGTGATATAGCCTGGCATAGAGGCGCCGCACACCCCCTATGCTTCACTAACGAAGTAATGGACCATGAGTTCCCAGAAGGGTTTAAGCCCATGAACATCGAATCATATGATGGGACAACAGATCCCGCGGTATGGATTGAAGACTTCCTTCTCCACATTCACATGGCCCGCGGTGATGATCTACATGCCATCAAGTACCTCCCACTAAAACTTAAGGGACCGGCTCGGCATTGGCTGAATAGTTTGCCAGCAAACTCCATTGGAAGTTGGGAAAACCTGGAAGACGTGTTCCTGGATAACTTCCAGGGCACTTATGTGCGACCTCCGGATGCTGACGATTTAATTCACATTACCCAACAACCTGGAGAGTCAGCCAGGAAATTCTGGACTCGGTTCCTAACTAAAAAGAACCAAATTGTCGATTGTCCGGATGCTGAAGCACTAGCGGCCTTTAAGCATAACATCCGCGATGAGTGTCTTGCCCGACACCTCGGCCAAGAGAAGCCGAAGCCCATGGCAGCCCTCACGACACTCATGACCCGTTTTTGTGCGGGCGAGGATAGCTGGTTGGCTCGCAGCAGCAAAACAGCAAGCAATCCTGGCACATCAGAGGCCAGAGATAGTAGCGGCAAGCCCCGACGCAACAAATACAAGCGTCGCAACAATGGAGATAACGCCGAAGACACGGCCGTCAATGCAGGATTCAGTGGCTCTAAGTCCGGTCAGCGGAAGAAGCCATTCAAAAGAAACAGTCCGGGCCCGTCCAGTATGGACCGCATACTCGATCGCTCGTGTCAAATACACGACACCCCTGATAGACCAGCCAACCACACCAACAGAGAATGCTGGGTGTTCAAACAGGCCGGCAAGTTGAATGCCGAAAACAAGGAAAAGGGGCCGCATAGTGATGACGACGAGGGGCCCCAGCTGCCGAACACAGGAGGACAAAAGAAATTTCCTCCCCAAGTGAAAACGGTAAACATGATATACGTCAGCCATATCCCTAAGCGGGAGCAGAAGCGCGCACTAAGGGACGTCTACGCGATGGAGCCAGTCGCCCCAAAGTTTAACCCGTGGTCTTCTTTCCTGATCAATTTCGATCGCAGGGACCATCCTACCAGTATCCGTCATGGCGGTTCGGCCGCATTGGTCCTTGACCCTATCATCGACGGATTCCACCTACCATGAGTCCTCATGGACGGTGGCCGCAGCCTGAACCTACTGTATCAGGATACAGTGCACAAAATGGGCATCGATCCCTCCAGGATCAAACCCGCCAAAACCACCTTTAAAGGTGTCATACCATGTGTAGAGGCTCGCTGCATGGGCTCGATCACACTAGAAGTAGTCTTCGGATCTCTAGACAACTTCCGAAGCGAGGAGTTAATCTTTGATATCGTCCCCTTCCGCAGTGGGTATCACGCACTGCTCGGACGAACCACATTTGCTAGATTCAATGCGGTACCGCATTACGCATACCTCAAACTCAAGATGCCAGGTCCTCGCGGGGTTATAACAGTCAATGGAAACACAGAGCGCTCCCTCCGTATAGAGGAGTACACTGCGGCCCCCGCAGCAGAAGTACAGAGCAGCCTTCTTAGGCAGACCTCAAGTTCAGCCATAAAGCCCCCGGACACCGCTAAGCGAGTCCGGAGTATTATGCAACAGGATCGTCCGGCATGTCCTGGGCTCGGCTAGCAATTCGGCCTCCGTCCTAGTCTCAGTCAAGCAGCGGAATTCGTGCCGCACGTACATTATGCACCTAAAATACCATGGGAGCAGGCGCAGGCGCAGCTACAATACGGCCCACAGTGCGGCTCACCCGCCCCAGGACCCGTACACCTTATCCCCTTTCTTTCTTTCAGGTCCCTATTTTCTGAAGGCTCTTCTGATAACGTGATCATTGGACCCATCTCGGGACGGAAACGCCAAGGAGGCAAGAAGCTTTGACGTACAAGGGAATTACCAGTTCGCCAGGGGCTTTAGTGTACCCCATAACACGGCAAGAAAAGTCCAAACACTTTCGACAGTGCGGCACCCCGAACTTATAGCATTATATGCATCAGCTCCGAATCATGTCTTGGGTCAATAGTTGGGTTTGCCCGGCTCCCATGTTTTGGTGCCTTACGTTCCGCTATATCGGCTAAGGTAGCACAGGGAGAAGTACTGCGATTGTGTCCCGGTTCTTCCGGACGAGCACCTCAGTACAGAAAGCCAAAAACTGACTGTCATGATACGGCGAGAGCTGCTCGCTGTTCGAGAGGTTTCAAATCCTTAAATATTTTTTCCGCTTCGGGCGAGGAATCGGCCTTGTCCGATTTAGGCGTGTATAGCGCCCCAAGTTCGGCCATCCGAATAACAGGGGCTACGCCAAAATTTAAAATTGTAGACTTCTATGGCTAAGTGAGGGTGATAAAGTCGTATAGTCCGATTGCCTGGTTCGTTGCGCTAAACACCTCCTTAAAGGACCAAAAAATTGGATAAAGAGTGTTTATATTTAACTCGAACACCCCGGTACTAGTTACATGGGGGCAGAAGCCGACGACTGGCCAACTCTCAGATTTTATAAACGGCCGCACAGAAGGTAATATTTTAAATCAACAAGCGTTATATGGCGCAAATGAACTTGTTTTCATATTACAGGACCAAATGAGTACATTCACTCAAATATTACATCCTTAGCACATTCCTCCGCCACAAGGCGAGCGCCCTTCAGGACACTATCATAATATTTCTCGGGGTGGCAGTGCTCCTTGCCCTTCGGTGGCCCCTCCGTCACCAGCTTCTCGACATCCATCTTCGCCCAGTGCACTTTCGCATGGGCGAAGGCCCTGCGCGTGCCTACAATGTAGACTGACCGCTTTATGACCTTGACCCGTGGGCAGGCAGACACAAGCCGCTTCACCAGGCCGAAGTAGCTGCTGGGCAGGGGCTCGGCCGGCCACATCCGGACTATGAGGTCCCTCATGGCCAGTTTGGCCGCTTGTGGAGTTCGACTTGTTGCTTCAGCCGGTCGCTCAAGGTCATCGGATGTTCGGCCCCAATATACTGGGACCCGAACAACTTCTCCGTCGAGCTCCCTTCCTCAGCCCGTTAGAACTCTACGGCATCAGATATGCTGCGCGGCAGATCTGCGAATGCTCCTGGAGAGCTCCAAATTCGGGTAAGTAAAAAGAAAGTCTCCTTCACATGCTTGCTTTGCATATTGAATGCCTTACCCGTAGCAATCTTCTTGGCCACCTCAATCTCCTGGAGGGCCTTTTGGGCTTCAGCCTTGGCGTCTCGTGTGCTTTGGAGGGCCTTCACAAGCTCAGACTCTTGCGTCCTAGAGTCACGCTCCAAAGACTCATATTTTTTGACGAGATCTTGGAGCTCTTGCTCGACCTCGCCGACTCGGGCCTTTTGCTTCTCGTGCTCGGCGCGCTCCTTGGCTGCTTTGTCTTCGGCCTCGGTTAGTGCCTTTTTAAGGGCCGCCTATCGGATATCGGGTTCCGACAAAACCCTTAAGGTTCGAACTCTGGGGTGCACGCGGAGATCTTCCCCCTACCGATCCACGCCCGAACGCCTCGCTGAGAATCTAAGCTACACGATCAAGAACATAAGAGACACGAGGTTTATACTGGTTCAGGCCACCATTGTGGTGTAATATCCTAATCCAGTGTGTGGTGTGGTGGATTGCCTCGGGGGCTGATGATGAACAGTACAGAGGAAGAACAGCCTCGCGAGAGGTGTTCTTGAGCTGGTGTGGTGTTCTACTTGGGAAGGATTCGATCCCCTCTACTGTGGTGGTCCTCTTCCCAAATATTGAGCGGGAAGGGCGCCAACAACGGCCATTTTGAAGGGGAACATCTAGTACAAGTTATCCTGACTAAAGGTGGTCTTCGGCTACCAAAAGCACTGGTGATGACGCCGTCTTGGGCTCCATGGTGACCTCCGTCCTGCCGCTCTGCTGGTCATGGTCTTGTTGCACCGATATGTTAACCTTTGTTTGATGCCTCGGTACTCCGCGCCTGCGCTTGCCCCCTTTGCACCAAAGAGGAAATGAGGACACTGCGCAGGCCGGCGCCCGCTTGGCCTTGATCGTCATGGCTTGCGTCACGAGCACCTCGTGAGGTACCCCTGCCTTGATCTCTCCGCCTCCTCGCGAGCCTGCCTGGTGAGGCCGACCCTAAGGAGGCCTTGCGTCGTCCGCCCTGTGAGGCTTGGCCCCTCGCGAGAGTCTTGAGCTTGGGTTGAAGAAGATGGGCCGTACTGGGCCACCCCTTGAGCTACGCCGCAGGCCGCAGGCAGGCAAGTCTGGGGACCCCCGTTCCCAGAACACCGACAGTAGCCCCCGGGCCCAAGGCGCGCTCGGGCTTGGCTTAGCAGCGAAGCGAAAGGGCATGCGGAGCGTCGCGGGCCCCAACAGCCTGCGGCCTTGGTCGCCGCGTGGTGGTTGATTGGATGTGGGCGTCTCCGCTTCCCCACCCCGCCTCGGCAATTCCCGTCTGACAAAAAGGTTGGCTCGGGCTAGGCTTACCCTCGTTGCTCCTACTCGCCTTACTCCAGATCCCCTTTCTTGCTCTTGCCTTCCTGCTTCCGAAATCCCCAGATTCGCTTCATCCTTTCTCCTTCAGCGAGCAATGGCGCCCCACAAGACCGCGGCCGAGGCTCCACCGGCCTGGTACTCGCCGGCTCTGGATCCCCCAAACATGACGGAGAAGAATCTCGCACTCACGCGCCTGATGACGGCGGCAAAAGGCAGCGAGATGGGGGAGACCGCACTCCGACCCGGCTCCGCTCGGCCGGAGGTCAAGGGGAGCACCTTCTACCCCTTCTTCATGAGCACCGTCATAGCTGGTCTGGTGCCTCCTTTCTTCGAGTTCTTTTATGTCGTCCTCTGCCATTATAAGCTGCAGGCTCTGCATCTCCACCCCAACTCTGTTCTTCTACTGTATATTTTGCCTACTACTACGAGGCGCACGTCAGTGTGATGCCTTCCGTGGCATTGCTGCGCCACTTCTTCTTCCTCCGAGTCACTGGCATGCATGCCTCTGTGTGCGCTGGCTTTGTCGCGTACTCCAAAGCCAACGCAATATCGAAGGCCGGGAAGAGGGTTGGCGGCTTCCGGAGCAAGTGGGTTATGCTGGATGCCAGATGCATCAACTCTCGACTGGCACTGCCCACGGGGCAGCCTCAGGCCGACGAGTCGTGGTCCCGCGCGAAGCTTGAGGACCGGCGGGTGAAGCTGGTGCTGGAGAAGATGAACGCCGCCCTGAGGCCTAGCAACATGAAGGCGGCGAAGCTGACCGGGGCCACGCTCCTGAGGGAGTTCCTGGCGCATCGGGTGGCCCCTCTTCAGGCGCACTCGCGCCCGTTGTGGAGGCTCGAGGATGCGGATGCCGATCCCCGCCTGAACTCGGAGGCCCTGGCTGATGAAGACCTGACCGCAGCTCTCCGCTTCCTGGTTGGAGAGGACGTGGCAAGCCCGGACGGCGTTCCTGTCCCTTTGTTCCTTCGCGACGACTGGGAGCGGGTGGTGGACGCCATGCCCACCTTTGACAAGGACGGTCTGGTGCCGGCGGTGCCTCCTGAGGACCATGCGGCGGCGGCAACGGTGGAGTTGTCCTCCGATGATTCTCACGCAGGGGAGGAGGACGATGATGGGGAGGAGCACGGCTCGGAGGAGTCCACCGAGGGGACTGGGGAGACTTCCCCCTGGTGCAGGGTCAACATTCTCCGCAACCTGCCGGATGACGACGAGGCCGACGCCAAGCGAGGGGGAGAGGATCCGCCCGTGATCCCGAAGAAGGACAGGTCGGGGCTGATCTCCCCGGCACCGCCCGAGGCTAGCTCTGGCCCCTGCGGTGCGCCCTCCTCAACTTCTGGACCTCCCGAGGCCGTGCCCCGTAAGAGGCTCTCGGGCTTTAAGCTCGGCAGGAGGCCGTTGGAGCTCGCCGCGTCTAACCAGTAAGTGCTTCAGACTCTGCTTTGTTCTTACTTTTTGCTGTCTGGGCTTGACATCCCCCATTGTCCGGGTAGGCCGCCGTTTGTGGCGAAGAGGCTGAAGAAGGACTCAATGGCTCCGCCCGGGGCAACTCATCCGTTGTGGCCGCGCCTTCGTCTGCGGGAAGGGGAAGCGGTGGAGCTCGCACCTCCCCTGCCTGGTCGTCCTCGCGAGGCTCTGATGGGCGCCCTGGCGGGGCGCCAGCCCCCGTGGCCCCGCTGACTCTGGAGGCGCCTGTGCTTGATGCTGTTGCTGAGGTCGCCAGGGCTCAGGAGCTCCCGGCTTCCCATGTCGTGATCACGCCGCCGTCTTCTCCTCCTGCTCCTCTGGTCTCCAACTCTTCTGCTTCCTCCGCCGCCTTGGACCATGCTGCTGACGAGTTGAATCGGCTGCGAGAAGATCTCCAGGGCGCCAACCCCCGCCTGGTGGCCGGGCGCCTGGAGCTGGTCTCTGGCTGGGTTCGTTCCGACGCCTCCGTCCGAGTGGCTCTGAGTCAGGCTATGACAGCTTCCGAGGGGGAGAAGCAAGTCACCTCCCAGGCCATAGCCACTCGCGACGTGGCGTTGAAGGATGCTTCAACTGTCCGAGGCCGTTGCAAGGCGCTGGAGGACGAGCTGCAAGGCTTGCGTGATGAGCTCGCCAAGGAGGTTCGCGACCACTAGGCGAAGGAAGAAGAGATGAAGGCTCGGGAGGCCACCATCGGGGACCGCGACGCCGAGCTGGCCGCCGATCGCAGTCGACTGAGGATTCTGGAGCAGAAGCTGAAGGCGGAGAGGGCTGAGCTGGACGTCCAGGCGAAGGTCTTGGCTGAGGACCGCGCGGCCTTCAAGGGTTACAAGGTGAGATCCCGCAAGGCGCTGCAGTCTCTCTAGGAAGATGGTCTGGATAAGCCGCTAGCCAGGGCCACTGATGGCCCTGCCAAACTGCTTCCCTTCCTGGTTGAGGCGCTTGAGGAGGTCATGGACGACATCGGCCCAATGGCCGAGGTCGAAGCTCGCGTCCTTTCCTCCGCGGCGCTGACGCGGATCCTCAGCCACGTCTACCTTCGCGACCCCGACGCCAACCTTGACGACCTGCTGGAGCATGTGGATGTCGCGCACTCCGCCGCTGCTGATGAAGTCGTGAAGGGTCGTGGGGAAGCTTTGCTGGCGCAGTTCCGCGCCTTCGCCACCGTGCCCAAGGCAAGTACCGCTGGTTTCGCGGCCTCGGGAGGTGGAGATGACAAGCGTGACCCCACCATGAGTGACGGTGCTGCTCAGGGGTGATCTTCTCGCGGCTTCTTCCCTGTTCCAATTCCGACGATATGCACTGTGCCTCGTGGAGGCGTTTAGACTTGGGTTTGGTATCGTGAGAACAATTTATGGTTTGTAATATTTGCTTCTGAATTTGCGAGATTTTGCGGTTTCCTTCCTATTTGCCTTGTGTTCTACGTCGGCAGGGCCTGGCCCCGCGCATACCTCAACTGCCGTTAGCCCCGACCGGAAACCAGGACGGGACCAAGGAGTGAGGGGCTACGTGGCAAGTTAGGCTCCTGAGTCGCGATGCTCAGGAGTCCCCCTTGACGCTCAAACGGCAAATAGGGAGGGGGTCCAGGAGTAGATCTGTCGTTCTACGTCGGCAGGGCCCGGCCCCGCGCATACCTCAACCGCCGTTAGCCCCGACCGGAAACCAGGACGGGACCAAGGAGTGAGGTGCTACGTGACCAGTTAGGCTCCTGAGTCGCGATGCTCAGGAGTCCCCCTTGACGCTCAAACGGTCTTCATACCTTGGCTCCGCTCGGGGAGGGGTGCGCGACAACCAGGTCCGAGGGAAATGGCTGGGCGGCATTGTCACGACCGGAATTTTGGGATATAATTTCCCAGAAAAACGGCCTTTGTGCTCACCAGCCCCAGGATTACTGTTAGCTGATGAGGCACCAACTTGATACAAGAATTCCAAGCAAGGCACAAAAATAGGTAGTACAAGACCATTGTGGCCTAGGAGTACAACACTTGGTTTCTAATGGTTGAGGGCGGAAGCGGTCGGGTACATCTGCGTCTATGGGACTCCATTTCCCACAGGAACAGCTGACCAGGATAACTCCTATCTTCGCGAGGCTGCTATCGCCAACACGTAGGCTCCGAGGTTGTCACCGCGATGCTTATCTCCATGCGCGAAAATCTGGCCAAGATAATAGCCAGGGACAAGCCAGTGAGTACGTTTGAATGTACTCGCAAACATTAAGAACACGGGTATAATATAATAAGAGACAATCCTGCTCCGAAATAATTTTGATCACAGCGTCTGCCATGAAAGTCTGCGTTGCTCGCATGCAGAGATAATATGAACATGCAGTACGTGGGTGAGTACTATGAAAGTACTCGCAAGATAGTTCGAACATAAGATATAACAAATGTAAACACGATGCATGAGAACAGATTAACAAGTGCAATCAGACATGGAGATAATGATGCATGGGAAACAAAAGAGAAGTCGGGCGGGAGTCCTCCCGAAATCCCAAAGTAAAATACTGAGGGCCAAGAGAGTGTCTGAATGACTCCTCGAGAGGAAAATGCAAGAGTAACCATGCCGCAGTCGGGCGTGTGAGCGACACCACATAAAAGGCTTATAAAAGATAATTAAACAACAAGCATGCCGCAGTCGGGCGTCTGAGCGACACCACATAAAGGGCTTATAAAAGAAAAATAAACAACAAGCATGCCGCAGTCGGGCGTCTGAGCGACACCACATAAAGGGCTTATAAAAGAATAATCACAGTGAGTATCCAGGAGGTAGAACCATCCCTGGGATACTCAATAAAATATATAATGTAAATGGTTAGTCCACAATAATAACAGAATTAAAACACGATCCCCATATGTCACAGGTCATAAACAAAAATCTCGTCTAACCGTTTCTCCATCCGAAGACCGTCACTGATTTCTAGCTGATTCGTTCTCCATCCGAATACCGTTACTATGATCCAGTTAGCCGTGTCTCCATCCGAAAACCGTTACTAAGTTCTAGTTAAATCGTTCTCCATCCGAATACCATTACTAGATTCAACTCAGACTATGGTCCTTACTCAAGAACATGGCTATCCAGCAAGATATATCCTCTGCAGAGGGAGCACTATTTTCCCACGAGTAACGGATTTACTTAGTCCATCGGGACTAATTCCGCCTACGGCCTTTTAATTGAAAACACGCCTGACCTGCACACACCAGCTTAACTCACCGATGTCTGGAATCACGCACGACACCTGCCAAGCAAAACTCTAAGTGGGGAGGCTACAACCTCGACGTAGCATGGGATCAAATTTCTATATGCGCGCTCTAAGGGGTGCCCCCCTCTCGGTCCCAACCAGAAACACCCATGCCCCCGGACCAAGTGGCATGCCTACCGGAGGCCTCCGGTATCTTCCACTATGGCCTCTCTGTACGGTGTGTGCTTTGGTAAGGGGTTGACAACTTACTGAACCATACCCTGTCTACGACAGGGACAAGTGGTGGTACCAACAAATAGGGAACCTACTGACCAAGACTCGACTTATGACCGACTCAGGCGGTCCAAGTATCCTCCAACAATATTACCATTAGTGGAATAAATCACCACTCATCAAGCCTCACCATGCCATACCGGACATTCTCGTCTCGACGAGGGACTAGGGACAAGCTCGTGTCTACCCAAGACCACAACTTTCCCGATTTCCTTCCAGTATGCATGAGGAGCTCACGGGAATGACCCAAATCCCTAGCGTATCCATTGCTGACCACAAAAATATCTCCAAAAAGAGTACTCATGCACGAGACCTTATCGTTACATAAAGATAACGCATACTCCAAGTCGAATGGTGTTGTAATCGTATCAAAACACCACAACAAAATATTATGCCAGAGTTCAGAAATGCTTGCCTTCAAGAGTATGCAAAGGATGCACTTTTTGAAAGCTTTCCCTTCTCTCCAAAATCCTATTATGAGAAATATTCAAATAACAACTATTTCAAACACAGTACAACAAGTTGTCTCAAATATTTTTGAAATAAATCTTAAAATAAACTAGATGGAATTTGAGAGAGGTAGGAAAAAGAATCAACTCATTTGGAGTTTTATTTTAAAAGTTATAGCTGGTCAAAGTCTGGTCAAAACTCTGTTTTTAAATAAAACCAGAAAAGAAAACGTTTCGAGGGGAATACGCTTTCGGGGTAGGGGAGACGTACTCTGTGGTTATACACTTTCACTTAAACAGAGGGGACGGTGTGCGGGTCACTGACAGTGGGTCCAGAGGGCCCACTGGTCAGGTTTGACCGTTCTTCCCTCCCTCCTTTCTCTCTCTGTCCGATCGGTGGCGACCTCCGGCGATCACCGTCGACGAACGGCGGCTCCTCAAGGGTATCTGGGGGCGGGGATGGACCGGCCAGACTGAGGCGGTCCTCTTGGTGGTCGCTGGGTCGTCGGGGGTGGAGGAAATCGCCGGCGGCGAGCTCCACGGCAGAGGGGGCTACGGTGGTGAAGTGGTTTTTGGGCTCCGATGGTCTCCGATCGAGGTTGGGTAGTTGGGCAGCTCCGCAAGGACACGGGGAAGCTACTGGTGGCGTCGGTTGGGCGAGAGAGTGGCTGGCTGCGATGTATCGCACCGGAACTTGGCGGCGGCCGAGCTGGCCGGAGTTGGGGAAGAGAGCCTCTCCGGGCCAATCCACTGCTAGGGGAGGACTAGGGGAACAGTCTGAGGTTGCCTGAGGTCTTGCACGAGCTCGGGGACCCTTTAAATAGGCGCTCGAGGTTGGACCGCGGCGGCTGGGGATAAGATCGCTGGTGACAGCCGTGCTGTAGCCATAGGGCGACGTGGCGGCGACGAGCGCGTGCCGACGAGCTTCGGGATAAGACCGGGCTGTTCACGGGGGCAGCTGGCGCGCTGGGGTGGCTTGGGCGGCGCCGTCCATGTCAGTGGTTCGCTGCCGACGCCGGCGTGCCGCCATGAGCTCTGGCAGCGGCGCTGCAGTGCGCCAGAGATGGCGTGGAGAGGGGGCGAGCTAGTGCACGGTTCAGCGGTGGAGCAGGGGCCAGGGACGGGTTGCGTCGAGGGCGGCAGTCCGGCGCGGCGGCTTAGTGCGCGCGCGTGCAAAACGTGCGCTCTGGGCGCGCCCAGAGCACGCACGGAACCCGCTCGACGAAATGCCAGGGCGGTCTAGAGCGCGAGGGTGGGGCTGGCAATTAACAGGACTAGGATAGAGGCAACTAGGAGTTCAGTGGACAAGGTTGCTGGGTCATTGGAGCAAGTTCACAGTGCAAACTAGAAAACATGCCCCAAGCTGACTGTGCACACCAAGTGCTCGACAGAATGCCAAAAGCACTTAGGCAACTCTTGGAGTGGCCAAAGTCTCCAGATCAGGGTCTCTTTAGGTGCAGAAGATGGTGGCAAGATTACTTGGGCAAAACCAGAAACTTGTTAGTGCAAGTTTTGCTAAACTTTAGTTTTGGACAGAGAGAAAAAGGGTTTATTGCATGCACTTCAAAACCTCCAATGAGTCCACTCTCCTGGACTTAAGGGTTTTGAAGGGAGGGCTACAAGTAGGAAAAAGGGTCAGGGGCACCAGAGCAAAATAAAATAGGGTTGCAGTTCAAATCACCAAACTGGACCAGAATGAAAAAGAGGTTGATTCACTCAAATTTTTCAAAGAACATCACTGGGTTTTTGCATGAAGATGAATTGTATGCATCCACTGACATCTCCAAACACTTGGAAGAATTTTTAAAGAAATATTTAAATGGGTTGTAGTGCAAAAGTGCCTACTGGACCAGATTGGAAAAGTTGGTGTAGAGCTCAAAATCTCCAATGGCCAAAAGGTATTTTTGCATAAAAGTGATGTGGAAACATCACATGACATCCCCAATTTTTGGTGGAAATTTTAAATGCATTTGTCAAATGGTTGTAGTGCAAAACAGGCTCCAAATTCAAAAGAAATCATTTTTAAAAGAATAAGGCTCTGAGAAAACAAATCTAACAAATTTAAATCCACTGATAAAGAATTTGTTTTATCATAGAGAGTATTCAAGTCCAACAATACCTTTTGAAAGTTTTCCCCTTGAAGTAAAAATCCACAATAACAAAAGGGTAAGTCTTGAAAAATGGAAAAGTTTTATTTCCTGGAAAAATTTTAAATCAATAAAACAAGGCCAAAATTTTGGGGTGTCACAGGCATGCGCTCGGGCATGAACCGGGCGCAGCCCCCATGTCCAGCCCCCTCGCGTGGCGCTCCCGAGGGGAGGCGTTGCGATGAGGCCAGACGTTGAGCTCGGGGCTCCCTGAGGTTGACACAGCCGTGAGCTGCCCTCAGTTGTTTATCACCAGCGCAGAGCATAGCGCTTTCGTATGTGTACGGGCATAGCCGCTCCTCTGAAGTGTCGTCAGCCAGCGCGGAGCATTGTGCTTCCAGTGGTACGTGGGAGGGGGCCCCCCTCCTGGAGGAGCCCCCGGGGCGTGTACAGCCCCGCCCTGACACGTGGCCGGCACGGTAGGGCGCGAGGTGTATCTGGGCACTCGTGAGCCAGCGGGGGACTCACGAGGCCCTACCTCAAGGCGGGTTGCGCCTGGTCTTGGGCCACGGACGGCTGTGTGTCCCTGCAAGATGGTTAGATGCGAAAGCTCTACGACCTCAGGTCCCGGCCCTCAAGCGAGCTCAGCCGCCGCTGGTATGCCAGGTCGCGATGCCGTGGACAAGGCCAGGGGGAGAGGGCTGGAGAGCCAGTAAGAGCTCCTGAGTCGCGATGCTTAGGAGCGCCCCTTTTAACGCGCAAGCGATTTGCATCAGGGAGAAGGAGGGGTCGCGGTAGGCGAGTGATGATAATCATAAGCAGGTTAAACATGGAAAGCAAACCGACTTAGATAGATGCAGGAAAGACACATGCCACAGGGTCAGGCCCAAGCGGCTTGGGGATGATGCAGGCCGAGGGGCGCCCCCAGCAAAGCGAACTAAAGACATAAGCAAAACGGATACACGCCGCAGGGACGGACCCACGCGACCTGGGAATAATGCAGCCCTGAGGGTGCTCCCAGCTGAAATGAAACTCGAAAGATGTCACTTGGTGTCATTGCAGAGCGGGTGTTGAGGTAGCTGACGATGCGCGGTGAAGAAGCTGACCCTTATGAGCCACCGGAGCCCTGAGCCTCGGGAGGCTCTGGGGGCCCAGGCGGTTCCCTGAGGACCGCCTCCATCTCCGCCAGGACCGCGTGACGCCTGGCCTCCCGAGCCTCAGAATGCTCCGCATCAGGCGCTGGTGAGCTGCAGCCACGTCAGCAGGCCAAAAGGCATGCGAACGTAGCTGTGAGGCGGACCCTCGCAACGTCCCACGCGTGAAGGCCAGAAGCACTCCTGAGATGCGACTCGGCTGAGCCCTGGGTAGTCGATGCAGACACGCAGCCCGCCATCCTCGCCTGGATGAGGAGCTGCGCCGGGCAAGCGGTGGTTGCCGCGCAGGACTCTCGATTCCTGCAGCTCCTGAGTGACCTTGGTGAGGAATTCCTGAGGGTTCCGCCCTCCTTGCCTCGCGCCTTCCTGAGGGAAACATGCCGCGAAGCACGCCTCCAAGTGGTGCCTGAGCGCCTCCCTCGTGAGCTTGGCAAGGTCAGAGGCCCTCTGGGAGAGAGCCCCCGAGCCTTGCCCGAGGAGGGCGCCGGGCGCACCTTCCTATGCGATGGAGGGAGGCGCCCCTTGCACGGGCGCAGATCCTGATGCGGCGCCTCCGGAGATGCCTACCTCCTAAGGCATTGAGCTGGGTGATGTCTTCTTCTTCTTGAGGACTGCCTCAGGAAGGTTCCCTCTTTTGTCGTCTCGGTCCTGGACTGAGGTAGCTTGGAAGGCACGTTGGAGAGAACACACTGCATCTTTCTCTTCGCAGGGGACCATGATGACTCCTCCGCTTCCCGGCATCTTGAGGACATTGTAACCATGGTGAGTCACTGCCATGAACTTGGCCAGGGCCGGATACCCGAGGATGGCATTGTATGGCAGGCGGATGTGGGCAACGTCGAAGTCGATGAGCTCGGTGCGGTAGTTCTTGCCCTGTCCGAAAGTGACAGGGAGGCGAATCTGCCCTATCGGAGTGGTTGAGCCGTCGGTGACTCCTGAGAAGGGCTTGGTTGGCTGAAGCTGATCATGAGGCACCTGGAGGTCGTTGAATGTCTTGACGGACAGGATGTTGAGTCCTGCGCCGCCATCGATGAGGGTCCTGGTAACTTGCACATTGCTGATGACTGGGGAACAAAGCATTGGAAGGACACCGGCTGTAGCCGCACACTTGAGCTGATCCGCCGAGCTGAACGTGATGGCGCACGCGGACCACCTAAGAGGGCGCGTGGCCTCGAGCCTGAGAGGGCTGCGTTCACCTCGCGAGCAAACTGCTTGAAGATGCGCTGAGAGGCTGGGGCCTGGGCACCGCCTAGGATGCAAGCGATAGCACGTGGCTCCTGGAAGCCCCCAGCCCCCTTGTCCTGGTGGTGGTCATCATTCCTTCTTGGTGGCGGCGACAGAGGACGAAGGCTTGCGTTGCCCTGCGGGCGATCCTCGCGAGGCCGATCCCTCCAGGCCTCCTCGCGAGGCTGGTCCTGCCAGCGGTCCTCGCGAGGTTGGTCACGCCACCCTTGGCGAGGGCCTCGGTCGTCCCATCATCCTCCACCTCTTCCTCCTCCTCAGCCATAGCCCCGATCGTTGCGCTCGGGGCATCGACCGACACATCCTTCTCGCACGGCCCTGAGCTCTTGGCATTCGCTGGTGTTGTGGGTGTGCAGGTCATGGTACACGCAGTATCGGCTGCCTTTGGACGACTCCGGCCGGTCCCTGCCGTGATTCGTGTTTGGCTCTGCTGTGAGCATGGCTGCTCCCTTGCGCTTCACATCCTTGGCCTTGGCTTTCTTCTCTTCAGGGTCAGCAGCTGGGGGCTTGAGAAGGGAGAGGCGCCCCTCCTCAGCCCTTGCGCACTTGGTCGCCAGATTGAACAGCTCCAGAGATGTGCACAATTCTTCATGGATTGCCAGCTCCTCCTTCATCTTGACGTCGCGGACGCCATCAGAGAATGCTGAGATGATGGCCTCCTCAGTCACCTTGGGAATCTTGAGGCGAGCGTTGTTGAAGCGCTGGATGTACTTCTGCAAGGTTTCCCCTGGTTGCTGCTTGATGCGGCGTAGGTCACCCACGGCCGGAGGGCGGTCGCGAGTGCCCTGGAAGTTGGCGATGAAGCGGGTGCGCATCTCATAACACGAGGAGATCGTGCGAGTAGGCAGGTTCAGGAGCCAGGTGCGGGCACCATCTTTGAGCGCCATGGGGAACAAATTCGCCATGACCTTTTCGTCTCCGTTGGCCGCTTTGATGCCCAGCTCGTAGAGCTGCAGGAACTCCGCGGGTCGGCCGTGCCGTCGTAGCGAGGAGGCAGATCTAGCTTGAACTTGCCAGGCCACGCGACGCTGCGTAGCTCGGTGGTGAAGGCGCGGCAACCTGCCTTGGTCACTGGAGCACCCTGCTGAAGCTGGGCTTGCTCTTGGTGGTTCCCGCGTGCCGCTGCTGGGAGTAGCGCGGGGCCTTGACGTGCTGGCGCAGGGATGCGGTCTTGACGCTCTAGAGCTGGGAACACGTGGGCGCCTTCTTGGGGACGAGGGATTTCTTGGCAGCTCCTTTCTGGTTGCGCGGGCGCCGGACGCGGTCGGTCTCGTCCAGGAGCCGCGCGCCTTGGAGCCAGGGCACCTTCTTGGGGAGGAGGAGGCGGAGGCGCCCCCTGAGCTGCATCCCCCGCGCAGGACGGAGGGTGAGGCAGCGAGAGGGACAACGCAGGAGAGCCCCCTGCGGCGCTGACGAGCTCGGTGATGCGGGCGATCCACTCCTCGTAGAGGTCGTCGACGGGGTGGTAGTGCAGGAGCTCACGCGCCAGGAGCAGTGCGGCGTGCACATCCGTGGGAGCGCGACGGGCATGGGACAACGAACTGACTGGAGTCAGCGACGGAGTGGCGGTGTGGCCTTCCCGCCGCACCGAGGGATGCAGCGACGATGCCTGCTGCTCGTTCCCTGCCGGGCCGGTGGCGGCGTTGACGGCAGGCGACGGAGAACGATGGGGAGGCCCACCGATGGGGGCCGTCTGGGCGACGCGGGCGGGGAGAGCGGCCCGACGCTCGGCACGAGCTCAGCCAGCGTCAGCCATGGATGCAGCAAACAATCGAACGCGGGGCAGCGGAAGAAAGATTCTGGCGCACCCCTACCTGGTGCACCAAATGTCGGATATCGGGTTCCGGCAAAACCCTTAAGGTTCAAACTCCGGGGTGCACGCGGAGATCTTCCCCCTACCGATCCACGCCCGAACGGCTCGCTGAGAATCTAAGCTACACGATCAAGAACACAAGAGACACGAGGTTTATACTAGTTCGGGCCACCATTGTGGTGTAATACCCTAATCCAGTGTGTGGTGTGGTGGATTGCCTCGGGGGCTGATGATGAACAGTATAGAAGAAGAACGTTCTCGCGAGAGGTGTTCTTGAGCTGGTGTGGAATTCTACTTGGGAAGGATTCGATCCCCTCTACTGTGGTGGCTAGCTCTATTTATAGAGGCTCTGGTCCTCTTCCCAAATATTGAGCGGGAAGGGCGCCAACAATGGCCATTTTGAAGGGGAACATCTAGTACAAGTTATCCTGACTAAAGGTGGTCTTCGGCTGCCAAAAGCACTGGGAATGACGCCATCTTGGGCTCCACGGTGACCTCCGTCCTGCCACTCTGCTGGTCTTGGTCTTGTTGCACCGATATGGTAACCTTTGCTTGATGCCTCGGTACTCCGCGCCTGCGCTTGCCCCCATTGCACCAAAGAGGAAACGAGGACACTGCACAGGCCGCCGCCCGCCTGGCCTTGATCGTCATGGCTTGCGTCACGAGCACCTCGCGAGGTACCCCTGGCTTGATCTCTCTGCCTCCTCGCGAGCCTGCCTGGTGAGGCGGACCCTGAGGAGGCCTTGCGTCGTCAGCCCCGCGAGGCTGGGCCCCTCGCGAGGTTCTTGAGCTTGGGTTGATGAAGATGGGCCGTACTGGGCCACCCCTTGAGCCACGCCGCAGGCAGGCAACTCTGGGGACCCCCGTTCCCAGAACGCCGACACCGCCACTTCGGTCGTGGCCCATATTAAAGTTCATAACGTTTTCATGAGCTAAAACCATTCCTTCTTTATTAATATACAGACGGGGTATTATGTACCTTTGTTCTCCTCGAGCTGCCCCTTCATGAGGCCGAGCTCTTCTTCGGTCCGCTCCAGGTCCCGCTTTAGTCCAGAGACCTCCGCAGTACGCGTGGCAGCGGCCAGCAGCGACGCCTGCTTATTCACATAGACATACTCTGTTAGACTCCTGCGGATATTATTTGATCCTATGTTCGGCTTTTCTTTCCGAACACCAAACAGAGCATCAGGGGCTACTGTCTATACCGTGATATTTTCTTATAATTTTATTACGTACCTGGAAGCCAGTTAGGAGGCTGACGCAGGCTTTGGTCAATCCGCTTTTGGCGGACCGGACCTTCTCAATCACCACACTCATGATGGTGCGGTGCTCTTCGTCAATGGAAGCGCCGCGAAGCGCTTCCAGCAAGTTGTCCGATGCCTCTAGATGGACAGCAGTCATCGGCACGGGTGGCTCGCCCTCCTTATCGACGGGCTGCCTGCCTGAATCCGGAACCGTTGGAGGTTCGGGCACAGTATCCGGTAGGGGGCTCGACTTACTACGGCTCCCGTTATCAGAATCCATGGGGGTCTTCCCCCCATGTGCCCGGCGTCTAGGATTTCGCCTTGGGCGCCTCCAGAACAACCTCCCCCTGGTTCGATATCCTCTGGGACAGCACCTCGGTGTCGTCCGCGGGCCGGGGGGAATTGGCCATCGGGAGTGAATCGCTGTTCATCGCCGACTGACTCAAAGACCCATTCGAGGAGGATCCGTTGATATGGGCTCTAGCCGGACTACACGATCATATTTAACATGGTAAGAAGAATAAAGCAACACGTACCGGAAGTATTACAGTGTCCGGATACTTACGACTTCGCCAGGTGCTTTTCCCTGGGCAACCACTCCTCGTCACTGTAGGCGGCTGTGGTGGAGTGGTCCAGAGGGAGAGTCTTTCCATTCTTGGACCCTTCGGCCTCCCCAGACGGGGCGACCTTCCTTTTCTTCTCCCCCTCGGTCGTGGGGGAGGGATTTCCGCTACCGCCTCTTCGTTAGAGGAGCGCGCCTCGGTGTCTTCGGACGATGAGTCCGATACAACCTTGCGCCGTAGACCTTTCCTGGTCCCCACGGTCTTTTTCTTCTTCTCCGGCACCTCATAGGGCGCCAGAGATAGCATCTCTTTTAAGAGAGCCGATGCAGGGTCTTTGGGTAGAGGAGCTGGACAGTCAATCCGCTCCGCCAACACTACCCAGTCCTGATGAATTAGCATGGATGTTTATATTCCTCCCGCGGATGTGCTGGTAAAAGGCACGTCTTGCAGAATATAAAAACTCACTGGATTGGCGGGGCGCCTTGCGCTGAGTCCGCGATCTTCGGTTGTGCGTGGTGGAACCTCGGTAGCCTTGAACAGCACCTTCCAGACATCTTCGTGCGTTGTGTCGAAGAGCTCTCACAGCGTATGGTGTTCAGCTAGGTCGAACTCCCACATATTGAAAGCCCGTCTTTGACACGGAAGGATCCGGCGGGAGAGCATGACCTGGACCACGTTGACAAGATTGATTTTCTTGCTTGTCATATTTTTAATACAGGTCTGGAGTCCGGTCAGTTCCACCGATGAGCCCCAGGCTAGGCCCTTCTCTTTCCAGGAAGTGAGCTGCATAGGGACACCGGATCGGAATTCGGGGGTCGCTCCCCAGTTGGTGTCGCGCGGCTCGGTGATGTAGAACCACCCCGATTGCCACCCCTTCACGGTCTCCACAAAGGAGTCTTCGGGCCAAGTGACATTGGGTAGCGGAGAAAAGGTGAATCCTTATCTCTTTATAAAGGTGGTAGAAACCATGCGCCTCCCCACTTGCCCCGTAAAACTCGCCCATTCCCCAAGCGTCGTGTTAACGGCGTGGTTGGGTTACCCAAACCCGTATAGATGAGAATCCCGTGATAAGGGGACATGATCTCTACTTCGACAAGACGTGCCAATGAAACCGCCTCGCAATATGTGCAGCAGCTGGTTGGGAAAAACGGTTCGAATAATGACCGGGCCACGGCGTGATGTCATGCTATGAAAAATCATCAGTATAATAGATTTGTGGAATATTATTCTCTCTACGGTGGTATGTGGAATTTGTTTTGCAGAGCCAGACACGATCCTCGTGTTAAAAATCTTCTATGGAGTATTCGGAGAAGGAACCCGCCTTGCAATGCCGAAGACAATCTGCACGCCAGAGTGATCGTCATTGAAGCCTGGTTCAGGGGCTACTGAGGGAGTCCTGGATTAAGGGGTCCTCGGACAGCCGGACTATATACTTTGGCCGGACTGTTGGACTATGAAGATACAGGATTGAAGACTTCGTCCCGTGTCTGGATGGGACTCTCCTTTGCATGGAAGGCAAGCTTGGCAATTCGGATATGTAGATCTCCTTCTCTGTAACCGACTCTGTGTAACCCTAGCCCCCTCTGTTGTCTATATAAACTGGAGGGTTTAGTCCGTAGGACAAGAACAATCATAATCATAGGCTAGCTCCTAGGGTTTAGCCTCTACGATCTCGTGTTAGATCAACTCTTGTAATACTCATATCATCAAGATCAATCAAGCAGGAAGTAGGGTATTACCTCCATCGAGATGGCCCGAACCTGGGTAAACATTGTGTCCCCCGCCTCCTTTTACCATTAGCCTTGGATGCACAGTTTGGGACCCCCTACCCGAGATCCGCCGGTTTTGACACCGACACCTAGCCATAGAGGCGGCCGCTCCCATGGCGTAAGAAATGCCTTTAGTCCTTGCCGTCGAGCCCCAGGCTCGGGCATGGGCACAACACACCATCTGATTCCTTCAAGCAGGGGAGCTTCCTGAGGAGCAGGAAGAAGCAGAGAAAGTAGCTCGTCCGTCTGCTATGTATCAGTTCATCGATGACGTCCTGTACAGGAAAAGACCGAATGGTGTGAAATTGAAGTGCATTCACCAGGAGGAAGGACTGGAGCTATTGGCGGAGATACACGGAGGCATATGTGGCTCCCACATAGGGTCGAGGGCCCTTGCCGGCAAGGCATTCCGGCAAGGTTTCTTCTGGCCCACTGCCCTCCAGGATGTAACGGCACTAGTAACCAAGTGTGAAGCGTGTCAATTCCATTCGAAGAAGCTTCATCAACCAGCCCAAGCCCTTCAGACGATTCCTCTCTCCTGGCCATTTTCGGTCTGGGGGCTCCACATACTGGGCCCCTTTCCCCGCGCTGTCGGGGGCTTTGAGTACTTGTACGTTGCAATCAACAAGTTCACAAAGTGGCCCAAGGTGGAAACAGTGAGGAAGGTGACAACACAGTTAGCCGTCAAGTTCTTCAAGGGGCTAGTCTGCCGTTTCGGTGTGCCAAACAGAGTCATCACCGACAACGGCACACAGTTCACAAGCCACACCTTCATGCAATACATCCAGGACCTCAGCAGCAAGGTCTGTTTCGCTTTCGTGACACACCCACGGAGTAACGGCCAGGCGGAGAGGGCAAATGCTGAAGTACTGCAAGGCCTGAGGACCAAGACTTATGATAGGCTGCACCAGAGCGGAAGGCGCTGGATTGATGAGTTTCCGGCGCTTCTTTGGTCGATCAGAATGACGCCAAATCGAGCCACCGGCCAGACACCCTTTGCCCTGGTATACGGGGCAGAAGCAGTCCTCCCCACAGAACTCACATACGGGTCACCTCGAGTGCTCGCTTATGACGAACTTGAGCAAGAGCAATTGCGGCAAGATGACGCAACGCTCCTCAAGGAAGATCGTCTTCGGGTGGCTGTAAGAGCAGTGCGCTACCAGCAAGCCTTGCGCCGCTACCATAGCCGCAAGGTTCATGCCCGAAGCTTTGAGGAAAGCGACCTTGTTCTTCGGCACGTTCAATCGGCCAAGAATTCCAACAAGTTGACGCTGAAGTGGGAAGGCCCTTATCGGGTAATACGAGTCACCAGGCCTAGCGCAGTCTGCCTGGAGACCGAAGATGCTATTCCAGTGAGCAACTCCTGGAACATCGAACATCTTCGCAAGTTTTACCCATAAGGCGCGGTTGCCGGGCCTCCCGGCAAACCACCTTTTGTACAAGCCTTGCCGACAAGGCATGTAACCCTCTATACAAAGCCAGGTGCAGACCCTGAGCATAAATAAATGAAGCACTGGCGCCCTAAGTTCTAGCATGCATGCTAGGTTAAGTCTCTCCCTCGGTTAGGGTTGATAGTGCTTAGCGGTGACTAACCCCTAGCATAGAGGTCGAGTGCGCGTTTCTCTCTTCCTTTCCGTCCTATTTGGTTCGTAGGGTAAATGGATGTTTCTGCTGAGCTGTTTCGGAGAAAGAGAACGAGCCGGTGCTCCGGCCTCAGAAAGCCAAGGCTGCCGGGGGCTGCAGATACAAGGAATCCAACCACGTCAAGCCAAGGTTGCCGGGGGCTGCAGATTCAGATATGTCTTTTATCCCCTATTGTGCATTTCTGTATGAAGTTTGGGACATATGAAAGCCCATTTTGCTCCTAGACCGCCGTGCTCCCCCTTCTTCCTGTACCCAAGTCCCTGGGTCGGAACCGGGTCGTAGTCGCGGTAGCAAGGAAATAAACGAAGGGCCTAACTCTACTTCACCCCTGCCTCCGCCAAGAGCGTGAAAATGGTCGACTGAATTAAGGGGACGGTAAGGCCTATTGCCGGGCGACAATGTTTATCTTAAAAATAACAAGGATTCATTCCATGGCATGGGCCTCGCTCACGCACAAAGAACCCGGCAAGCACCCTTTTTCATTAAAAACGTCCCATACAGGTACAGTTCATACGGGATGAAAAACATGAGCAAGGGGATTACAAGCTTTAAATCTAACAAGTGCCCGTAGGCTTACAAACTAAAAAGAGATAAGACGCCCGTAATTCCTTTCTTGTCCCTCTCCTCAGAAGATGGAACAAGGTAGCAGGAGGGTGAAAGGAGCACCTAGACGAGGTGCGAGAAGCAGAAGGCACCAAGAGAGCATCCCGGTGCCGCGAGAGGAGCTGGAAGATGAGGCGGCGGGCCGACAATACGCGACAAAGGCGTCGGTGCCCGCATACTCCGACTTGACGGCCGCCACCCGCCTTCTTCACCTTCTCCGGCCCTCCTACGCCAGCCGCCCACGGAGGCGATGGGGAACGCGTCGATGGAGAGCTTGACGAGGAAGGCCCTCGGCAGGGCCCGTGACCGAGGGAGGGACGACGCGGTCAGTCAGAGTCGGGGTCAGCGCCCCGCCGCTCGGTGCCCTCGTCGTCGCTGTCACTGTCCTCCTCGTTACTCCTGCTTGAGGAGGAATCTTCATCGTCGGAGGAGCTCTCCACGCAGCACTTCAGGCGAGTTCCAAGATCTCCAAAGACCTTGACGGAGAGCAGGCCGTTCTCCATTAACTTGAAGTAAAGAACAAGCCCCGCCGTCAGGCTATGGACACGAGCAAACGTCTTCCATCTGCGACGGAGCTACATGTCGTGAGGAGCGGGGAAGTCGACGTCGACCCGCGTGCCACCGTTTCCGCAGCCCCTCATGTGCAACCTGAGGGTCTGGGGTGGATCGAGCTCCATTTCCCGAGCAAATGGGGTAGGGAGACGGAGGCGGCGACGCGATGGCCGGTGCAGCCTAATGAAAAACTCGCGGGGCTGGTCCCCGACGTGGCCCTCCATCAGGAGAGGCATCGCTGGCGGAGGCGAGGCTGGTGCGCCGCCCCGTTCCCCTCTTCCCCGAGCGCCACGGCAACCTCGGCCTCGCCCCCTCCCCCTTCCTCTCGTGGCCGGCTCCGCCGCCATGGCAGATGGAAGAAAGGAGCCGAAGTGAATGGAGACGGATGATGAAAGGATGTGGGATGCCATCCCCCTCCCCCTTCTTATAAAGGGGCAGGGTCGGGGCTCGGCCGCCCCACTCGGCCAATCCGGCCATCGGGGGCATAGGGAATCAAGACCGACCCGCTGCCCCAATCAGCGACGGCCCGGTTTCCTGCCTCCACCGCCTGTCACCTTCATGGGGGACACATGGCGAGCAAGCAGAATTGAGGGGACGGGTGAGGCGACTGTTCCCCACCCCGTGATCGTGGGGCACGGACGCCTTGAAGACCACAACCCGAGTCCGCCCAAGTAAATGAGCCGCACCTCTATGCCTTCCTCTTTTTATGGGGAAGGCGTGAGCCGCCTCTTTACCACCATGTGACGCATGCGTGCGGAGACCGCCCCACGCATGACCCCCACGTCATGCACGACCCTCCATGTCGCGCGTTCAACACGGGTCGTGGGGAAGCGCAGCGGACGAAAAGTTACTGCGGTAAAATCCGCCACACCTGCCCACGCACCGTTCTGGGCCTAGCCCAACAACGCGTTGCGCTTATGTCTGGCCCAGGCCCGGGGGCTCCTGTCGGTGTACAAAAGTAGGGGCTCTCCTTTTGACCCCTTTACTTGTGCACGGGCAGTCTAAGCCGCGCCCGCGGCCACACTTAACAATACAGAGGAGGGAAGCTGGAGAGAAGCCCAAGCACAAGACAATCATGGCAACGCCAAGACCAGAAGCGCTAAAGAGCGAAGGGGCCAGGTGGACTGCCCCGGCAAGGCCCTTGCCGGGCCGGCCTCCACGGCCCCGGCAAGAGCCTTGCCGGGGCAGCTTGCCCAACACCAGCATTGCGAGCCACCCTTGAGCCCAAGAGTTCCAAATGCCGCCAACGACTACATTGGAACCAAGGCTCGAGAGGCACCTCCATGGTGGCATGCAGATCTTTGTCAAGATCATAAATACACGAGATCAAATGAGGACCCGAAGACGACGACCCTCGGCGGGATCCTGGCTGAGGAAATCCACAAGACCCCCGGCAAGATCCTTGCCGGGGACAACCACGACGCCACGGCAAGACCCTTGTCGGGGCCCCGGCAAGGCCCTTGCCGAGGACACCAGCAGGGCCGTAGCCAGGCCCACGTCTGCCATGATGCCACTGCCGTTCCCATGCAGCTGCTAGCTCAACCAGCTGGGCAGGCACCTGTGTGGCGACGGGCGGCCTCTACACCGACCCAGCAAGCACCTGCGTGGTGGTATGCAGATCTTCATGAAGGCTCCACCACCGCGCCAGCCCAGCAGCCAGCCAACGTGGCGCAGCAACGCCTCGTCAGCTCGGACGCGCGTCGAAACAAGACGAAGCAGCGACAGCTGGGACGTGCTTCCTTGCCGTCCCTGATAATGCGAGAGGGGCACGTCGGCAGCGCATGAAATGCGTTTGTCCGACGGCGCCAGAGGATAGACTCATCCACTTTAGACCTTACCACCTCCTGTGTGCCACTGTGGCAACCCCTTTTTCCTATAAAAGGAGGCCCGAGGCGACCAGGAGGAGGATTCGGATCTTTTGGGCAAGTTGCACCCCGTAGCTAGCTCAAGAACACAAGAACACTGAAATACAACCACCAAAGCAGGACTAGGGTATTCCGCACCTCTGCAGCCCGAACCTGGGTAAACGATCTGTGTGCTTCCTGTCAGACCCGCTCTTGGCACAACCCCGGGCCCGCCAACCATAGAAGGGATCCTAGTGATCCCATAGGTGACGTTGGGCATCTTGCCCACCATGGCGCCTCCGCACTCCGCTTGTTGGCCGGCCACCACCTTTGGCTTCACGTTGAAGGTCTTCAGCCATAGGCCGAAGTGGGGCATGATGCGGAAGAAGGCCTCGCACACGACGATAAACGTCGAGATGTTGAGGATGAAGTTGGGGGCCAAATCATGGAAGTCCAGCCCATAGTAGAACATTAGTCCATGGACGAACGGGTGGAGGGGGAATCCCAGCCCGCGGATGAAGTGAGAGAGGAATAATACCCACTCCTGGGTTTCGGGTAGGGATGATCTACCCTTCGGCCGGAAGCCGACGCGCGATGGCTATGGATAGGTATCCAGCCTCCCGCAGCTTCTTGATGTCCTCCTTCGTAACGGAGGAGGCCATCCACTTGCCTCCCGCTCCGGACATGTTCGGACTGTTTTCGCGGGGAAGGTGAAAACTTGGGCGCTGGAGCTCGAGAATGGATGAGTAGAGGAAGAAGAAGGTGTGGGTGAAAAAAGGGAGTCCTTGTCTCCTTATAAAGGCAGCAGGGATCATGAGCCTCCCCACATGCCCTAGAAACTCACTTATTCCCCAAGCGCCGTGCTAATGGCGCGGTTGGGTTACCCACGCCCGTATTGATGAGAATCCCGTGATAAGGGGACACGATCTCTGCTTCGACAAGACGTGCCAATAAAACCGCCTCGCAATATGTGCAAGCAGCGGGTTGAGAAAACGGTTCGAATAATGACCGGGTTGTGGCGTGATGCCACGTTACGAAAGGTTGTCAGCAGATTGGACTCGTGGAATATTGTGCTCTCTACGGCTGTGTGTTTGGTATTCATGTTATAGGTCCAGATACGCTTACGACATCCGAAGACTATTCTGGAGTTCGGAAGAAGGGAACCTGCCTTGCAATGCCTAAGACAAATCTGCGCGCAGGACTCCTCGTCATTGAAGCCAGGTTCAGGGGCTACTAAGGGAGTCCTGGACTAAGGGGTCCTCGGGCGTCCGGCCTGTTAGCCATGGGCCGGATTGATGGGCTGTGAAGATACGAAGACCGAAGACCGCACCCATGTCCGGAAAGGAATCTCCTTGGCGTGGGAGGCAAGCTTGGCTAGTAATCGTGTATATTCCTTTTTATGTAACCGAATCCATGTAACCCTAGATCTCTCCGGTGTCTATATAAACCGGAGAGAGTTCGAATAGGCGGATACTCTTTATCATAACCATAGGCTAGCTTCTAGGGTTTAGCCATTACGATCTCGTGGTAGATCAACTCTTGTAACACTCATATTCATC
Organism: Triticum aestivum; assembly: GCF_018294505.1. Lineage (NCBI taxonomy): Eukaryota > Viridiplantae > Streptophyta > Magnoliopsida > Poales > Poaceae > Triticum > Triticum aestivum. The sequence continues at coordinate 616,631,714 of NC_057799.1, read as the reverse complement.
AAGATCAATCTAGCAGGAAGTAGGGTATTACCTCCATAGAGAGGGCCCAAACCTGGGTAAACATGGTGTCCCCTGTCTCCTGTTACCATCGACCTTAGACGCACAGTTCGGGACCCCCTACCCGAGATCCGCCGGTTTTGACACCGACATTGGTGCTTTCATTGAGAGTTCCACTATGCCATCAGCAAAAGGTTCGGGCAAGGGGCTGAGGAGGGAGAATTTTGTTTCCCACCCACCACCCACTTCATAGCCACCGTCGATGACTTAACTGACGTTCTTGGCTATGGCTCCGAAGACATCGACGGTATGGACGACGATGTCGATCAGGAGCAGGGCCAGGACCCGCCATTTACTGGACGTTGGACGGCCACTTCCTCATACGATGTCTACATGGTAGACACGCCAAAAAATAACAGAGATTGCTGGGTCTTTAAGCAAGCTGGCAAGTTAAACATCGAAAACAAGGGAAAGGGATCGCAAAGCGAGGAATGATGGCGAAGAGCCCCGGCAGCCGAATACAGGGGGACAGAAGAAGTTTCCCCCTCAGGTCAAAACGGTGAACATTATATATGCCATACACATCCCCAAAAGGGAGCGCAAGCGCGCACTCAGGGACGTCTATGCGGTAGAGCCAGTCGCCCCAAAATTTAATACATGGTCATCATGCCCAATCACCTGTGATCGTCAAGATCATCCGACTAGTATTCGTCATGGCGGTTCGGCCGCACTGGTCCTTGATCCGATCATCGATGGATTCCACATGACATGTGCCCTTATGGATGGCGGTAGCAGCCTAAACCTGCTCTACCAGGATACGATGCGGAAAATGGGCATTGACCCCTCACGGATCAAGCCGACAAAGACTACCTTCAAAGGAGTCATCCCCGTCGTAGAGGCCCATTGTACGGGCTCCATCATGCTGGACGTTGTCTTCGGTTCTCCGGACAACTTCCGAAGCAAAGAACACATCTTCGATATCGTCCCCTTTCACAGCGGCTATCATGCACTGCTCGGACGAACCGCGTTTGCTCGATTCAACGGGGTGCCACATTATGCTTATCTTAAGCTCAAGATGCCCGGAACCCGCGGTGTTATAACAGTCAATGGAAATACAGAGCGTTCCCTCCGTACGGAGGAGCACACTGCGACCCTTGCAGCAAAAGTACAGAGAGCCTTCCTAGGCAGACCCTCAATTCGGCAATAAAGCCCCCGGACACCGTCAAGCGAGTCCGAAGTACTCTGCAACAGGATCATCCGGTCCGTCCGGAGCTCGCCTAGCAATTCCGCCTCCGTCCTAGTCCTGGTTAAGCGGTGAAATTCGCGCCGCGCGTACATAATTACGCACTTAAAATACCATGGGCATGGACGGAGGCACAGCTAGACCGCGGTCCACAACGCGGTCAACCGCCCCGGACCCGCATACCTTCACCTTTTTCTCTCTTGCAGGTTCCTCTCTTCTTGAGGCTCTTCCGATAACCTGATCATCGACCCATCACAAGACGGATACACCAAGGAAGCAAGGAGCTTTGACGTATAAAGAGAATCCCCAGGTGGTCTCTGCTAACGATCGCTACCTGTTTTACATACCCACACGCAGGTCGCTCTTGGTTAGGGCATGTTAAATAGCCCTATTTGCTCATTGCACTACTTGTATACATACGCCTCGACGTATTATTCAAATAAATTGCAGCGTCAGCTTATTACTTTCCTTCAACTGTTTATCTATTACAAATCGCACCCGTACATTCTGGTACGTTCAGTTCGCCAGGGGCTTCAGTGTACCCCATAACACGGCAAGAAAGTCCGAACACTTTCAACAGTGCGGCACCCCGAACTTATAGCATTATATGCATCAGCTCCGAATCATGTCTTGGGTCAATAGTTGGGTTGCCCGGCTCCTGTGCTTGCTACCCTACGTTCCGCTATATCAGCTAGTGTAGTAAAGGGAGAACTACTGCAATTGTGTCCTGGTTGTTCCGGACGAGCACCTCAGTAGAGAAAGCCGAAAACTAACTGTCATGATGCGGCGAGAGCTGGTCGCTGTTCGAGAGGTTTCAAATCCATAAAGATTTTTTCCGCTTTATGCGAGGAATCGGCCTTTGTCCGATTTAGGCGTGTATAGCGCCCCAAGTTCGGCCTACCGAATACTAGGGGCTACGCCAAAATTTAAAATTATAGAACTTATTTGGCCAAGTGAGGGTGATAAAGCTGTATAGTCTGATTGCCTTGTTCGTTGCGCTAAACACCTCCTTAAAGGACCAACAAACATGGATAAAAGTGTGTTTAGATTTATCCTGAACACCCCTATACTAGTTACATGGGGGCAGAAGCCGACGACTGGCCAATTCTCAGATTTTGTAAACGGCCGCACAGGAGGTAAAATTTTAAATCAAAAAGCATTATATTGCGCAAATTGCGCAAATGAACTTGTTTCATATTACATGATAAAATGTGTGCATTCATTCAAAGATTACATCCTTAGTACATTGCTCCGCCACAAGGCGGGACCCTTCCAGGACACTATCATAGTACAGCTCGGGTCGATGATGCTCCTTACCCTCAGGTGGCCCTTCGGTCATCAGCTCTTGGCATCCATTTTCGCCCAATGCATCTTGACACGGGCAAATGCCATCCGCGCACCTTCAATACAAGCCGACCGCCTTATGACCTCAAGTCGGGGGCAGGCACTCACAAGCCGCTTCACGAGGCCGAAGTAGCTGCTGGGCATAGGCTCAGCAGGCCATAGCCGGACTATGAGGTCCTTCATGGCCAGTTCGGCTGCGTTATGCAGCTCAACCAGTTGCTTCAGCTGGTCGCTCAAGGGCATCAGATGTTCTGTCCCAAGATTCTGAGACCAGAACAACTTCTCCGTTGAGCTCCCTTCTTCAGCATCCGATATGCTGCGTGGTAGATCCGCAAATGCTCCTGGAGAACTCCAAATGCGGGTAAGTAAAAAGAATGTCTCCTTCACATGCTTGCTTTGCATAATAAATGTCTTACCCGCCGCAATCTTCGTGGCCGCCTGGACCTCCCGGCGGGCCTTCTGGGCTTCGGCTCTGGCGTCCTGTGTGCCCTGAAGGGCCTTTGCAAGCTCGGACTCTTGAGTCTTAGAGTCACGCTCCAAGGACTCGTACTTCTGGACGACATCCTGGAGCTCTTGCGGGACCTCGCTGACCCGGGCCTCGTGCTTCTCGCGCGCGGCGCATTCCTTCGCCGCTTTGTCTTCGGCCTCGGCCAGCGCCTACCTAAGGGATACCACTTCGGTCGTGGCCCCTATAAAAGTTCATGATGCTTTCATCAGCAGAAACCATTTATCCTTAATAAGTATACAGGCAGGGTATTTCGTACCTCGGCTCTCCTCCAGCTTCCTCTTCACGAGGACGAGCTCTCCCTCGGCCCGCTCTAGGTCCTGGTTTAGTCCACAGACCTCTGCAGTACGAGCGGCAGCGGCCAGCAGCGACGCCTGCTTATTCACATAGACATCTTATATTAGACTCCTGCGAATATTATTTGATCCTCTGTTCCGCTTTTCTTTCCGACAACCAAACAGAGCATCAGGGGCTACTGTCTAAACGGTGATATTCTCTCACAATTTTATTTACCTCAAAGCCTATTAGAAGGTAGTGCAGGCTTCGGTCAATCCGCTTTTGGCGGACTGGACCTTCCCAATCACTTTACTCATAAGAGTACGATGATCTTCATCAATGGAAGCACTGCGAAGCGTTTCCAGCAAGTTGTCTGGTGCCTTTGGATGGACAGAGGTCATCGGTACAGGCGGCTCGCCCTCCTTAGGGAGAGGCTGCCTGCCTGAATCCGGAACCACTTGGGTTTCTGGAGCCGTATTCGGCTGGGGGCCAAACTGGCTGCGGCCCCCATTATCGGAGTCCAGGGGGGTCTTCCCCCCCACATGTGCCCGGCGACTGGGATTTCGCCTGGGGGCGTCTCCAGAATTGTCTCCCCTTGGCCTGGTATCCTTCGAGACAACACCTCGGTGTCGTCCGCGGCCCTTGGGAGGAGGCTATCGGAAGTAAATCACTGTTCATCGCCGACAGGTCCAGAGACTCCTCCGAAGAGGAGGATATCTCGATGTTGGATTTGGCCGGACTGCAGGCGCATGTCTGGCACGTTCAGAAGCGACAAAGCAAACATACCGGAAATACCATTGTGTCCGGATACTTACGACTTAGCCAGGGGCTTGACCCTGGGTTCCCACTATTCGCCGCTGTTGGTGGCCGCGGTGGAGTGGTCCGGAAGGAAGATTATTCCCTTCTTCGACACCTCGGCCTCCCCATGCATGGCAGCCTTCCCCTTCTTTCTCCCCCCGG